>NC_134828.1:112582132-112644578 GCF_004210375.1 Tachypleus tridentatus
TTTACCAACGAATAATGGGACTGACTGTCACATTACTAAAACTACACTGCTGAAAGGGTTAGAATGCTTGGTGTGACGGAAGCTATGAAAAGCAACACTCGAACAACGTGTCGAGTGCCTGAGCCACCTGGCCATATCGAGTCCACTTAGTAAGAAGACAATTGAAAACACACCAAGAAACATTAAGAAAAATACCTGAGAAGCAAAAAATGATTACTAATTGTTCGTGTTTTTTCAAGTCATTATAGGTTTTGCCAAATGTACGTTCAGGCTCATCCCGACAACTTCAGTTACTTACCCTGTGTGATGCTTCACTGACCGGGATGCGTCAGACCAGACTTAGTTAGCGTAGCGATTAAATATTTGTTTTGTTTTTTTCAATTTCGCGCAAAGCTACAAGAGGGCTATCCGCGCTATACGTCTCCCTAATTTAGCAGTGTAAAACTAGAAGGAAGCAGGTAGTTATAACTACTCACCGCCAACTCCTGAGCTACTCTTTTACCAAGAATAGTGGGACTGACCGTCACCTTGTAACGCCCCATGGCTGAAAGTGCGAGCATGTTTGACGTAATGGGGATTCGAACCCGCGTCCCTCAGATTACGAATCAAGTGCCTTAACCACCTGGCCTTAACTTTATTTTGTTTAAGGAACGATAGATGGCAAGACATGATACCCAACACAACTCTTCTGTCACAACCGTTTTATCATGTAATATTACTTAAAAGTAGTTTATTGTTATAAAATATTTCTACACTTTATAATGATCTAAATATAAATATTGAGATTTCTTTCTATTTACTAAAATGTAATTGAGTATGCTTTATCCCATTTCAGTTGTTATTTTTTTCTTCTCAGTGTTGGCCAGGCATGACCAGGTGGTTAAAGTCGCGAGGGTCGCGAGTTCGAATCCTAATCACATCAAACATGCGCGCCTTTTCAGCCGTGGGGGCGTTATAATATAACGGTAAATCCAACTATTCGTTGGTATAAGGGTAGCCGAAGTCTTGGTGGTGGGTGGTGATGACTAGCTACCTTCCCTCTGGTCTTACACTGCTAAATTAGTGACGGCTAGCGCAGATAGTACTCTTGTTGCTTTGCGCAAAATTCAAAAAAAGGAAGAAAGTAGTGAGAGGTGTTAAAATTATTCTTAAACGTAAAGTTACACAATGAGTTGTCTGGTTTCTCCCAACGGTGGGTATCGAAATCCGATTTTAGGGTTATAAGATCTCTCGTTTGACTCTGAACTTATTAAATAGTTTCTAATCTGGAATCCAAATTCTACGAAGTCTTTTATGTATTTTAAAAAAAATTATAAAAATCGCAAAGGCAAATTATATGAAATTTATTTAATTTTACTACCTATATTTGGAAGTGGCTAGCTATTACTATGATTTAACTCTAAATCCAAGGACTCATGGTTCGATATTCATTTGTGCCAAATTGCGCTCTGTAATTCCGGATTGTGGTGCCTTGAAACTTTATTTAGTAAAACAAGAGTAACCCAAGACTGTTTAGGTGGATACAGTTAACTGTTTGTTTTTACCTGTTATCTATTAGGTAAATATTAAATGTAGATGGATGCAGGCATTTCTTGTTTAGCTTTGGAGGAAATTCTGAAACAAATAATAGTTCTACAAACTATTAAAAGATGGCGACACGTACACATTTGCTTTTCTCTAACTTTATCAAAATATATAAAAATTGAATAATATGAACATAAAAGTTGAAATTACTGACTGTTTAAAGTAAAAGAACATTTGTAAATGGAATAATGTAAACAGGTAAGTAATAATTACTGACTTTTAAATCTAAGAACGTTTGTAAGTTGAATAATAATCAGTGATGTCGAGAAACCCACTTGTTGAGAGAAATATATAAAACGGCTCGTTTGGGTTGAGAAATATTTTACATAGAGAGAGCGAACAACGTTTCGACCTTCTTCGGTGAACGTGACGATGACCGAAGAAGGTCGAAACGTTGTTCGCTCTTCTATGTAAAATATTTTCTCAACCCAAACGAGCCGTTTTTGCATATAAGTTTGTAAGTTGAATAATATAAACATAAAATTATAATTGTTGTTATGCAGCCAAACAGAAGTATCGGACGGCAACGTAAATTTTTAACCTTATTTTTAATGATAATTTAGTTATTTAATCTAAAATTGAATGGTAATTAGTTTTAACCTTATTTCTAATAATAATTAATGCCTTAACATTACATTAAATTAATTATTTTAATTTTCAAGTAGTTCTGTTGAAGCATCTTATAGGTTCTTATTTTGAAACAAAGGAAACATATCCGTGAAAGATGGTAGTGACTAAAGCAATTATTGGTTATAAAGAGAAGAAAACTTTGTTATCGTAAACTAGAGGGGAACTCAGTGAAGCGCAAACTTTCGCCACGCACCATTAATCATATCTCGCTCTCAAAAAATAGGGATATGTGTCTATACGCCTGCCGTTATCCATGGGCACAGATTATTTTCGGCAGAACAGTGCGGTACAATATTCTACATATGTCGACCACGTTTCATCAAACTCCGATCATTTTTCACTGAGTTACGAGCAAAAGTACCTCTCTATTAACATATGGACTTTTTAGAAATTCATGATCTTGCTATCACACTGACCTTTATTCTTGACCTCCTACAAATGAACCATTTCTAAGTTGGATTATAGTCCAGATTTATTCTAACTTTCATCCAAACCCATTTAAAGGTTTTCCAGATAATTTTCTGACAAACATATACACGGTGTGAAACGTAGTCTTCGCCCACTTTTGGTATCAGTATTAAAAATATATTATTTTAGTATACTCGTAATAAACATCATATATAATAACTAAATTTACATGAAATGTGTTTCTCTTATAGGTTCGTTTAACAAATGATTTTGTACTATGTAAAAGTCACCTCATAAAAACGTTTTTTTCTAAGAAATATTTATCTTCGAAATATTTTCACTGAAGTAATTTAAAGAAAATTACAAAGAGAATTGTAATTTACAATTCAATTGTATTTACAAAATGAATGCATAAAATTTAAGGCTTTAATAAGAACTATCTTAGAAGAGTTTTTGAAACTTAAGTGATTGTACGTTTTTTCTGAAATTCAGAAAAATACATGATTACTAGGGCTGGGAAGCCAGGTGGGTTAAGACGTTCGACTGGTATTCCGAAGGTCGCGAGTTCGAATCCTTGTCGCACCAAATATGCTCGCCCGTTCAGTCGTGGGGATGTTATAATGTAACGAAAAATCCCACTATTCGTTGGTAAAAGAGTAGCCCAAGAGTTAGCAGTGGGTGGTGATGACTAGCTGCCTTCCCTCCAGTCTTACACTGCTAAATTAGGGACGGCTAGCACAGATAGCCCTCGAGTAGCTTTGTGCCAAATTCAAACCAAATTAAACAAACAAGCTTATTATTTTTATCAGGTTCCTCTATGTTTATCGGCACTTTTTAATTTAACAGCAATATCTTTTGGTCACATGCCATCGTCTTCAACCAGTGCTACACAGGCTGATCAAAGAAGTAGGAAATGCTGTCCTTGACAAGTCGAGTTACTAGATATGATAATCGTTAGACACTTTAAAGTGTTACTACTCAAAAATAAAGAAAACAACACTCTTATGAGGCAGTCTAGATTGTTTAAACTGCAACGTGTTAAGCACGTTTAATGAGTTTCCTCACATTCTAGTGATAAGTGGCTGCCTGTTATGTTATGTATGGATTATAAACATTCCACAGGAGTATGCAATTTCATATTTTTTATAAGACTGTATATTCTAAGCAGCAATTACAACTTTTTCCGACAATAAAGAGGAAAAGTCTTCTCGACTTATTTCGGATTTAAATAAACAGGTACAACTTGCGTGCCTTTTCGAAAAGTACTCGTAATGAGGTGTACACTTTTGCACGCGGTGCAGTAATTTGCGAAATAAATGTATTTCAACACTTAAAACTGTTCCACATACAAATATAATCTACTGTCCTTTTTCAAACAGTCTTGAGTATCTGTAAAGTTGACTAAACTATCTGTCCTCTTTCACAGCTCGGCATAGACTAGTAATTAGAGTTTTGGGTTGTGGAATGAAAGATTCTTGGCTCGAACCACAATACGCCCCTGAATGCGCATCTGCGCTTTCATCTATAGGGGCATAATAACAGTTACTGTCCATCCTGCTGTTCGGTCAATATAGTAAACTATTATATTGTGGGTGAAGTTTTCCAACTTTTTGTAACAGAGTAAGATGTTTTATACTTGAGCTGTTGGTATTTCTTGCTTAGCTTCTTAGCCCACATCTCACGTAATGTGCTAGTTTTGTTTAAGATAGTAACACCTACTCTATTAGAATGTAATTTAAGGGGCTTCGCATGGTCTAGAGACTAGGGCGCTCGACATTCATTCTGCGAGTCGCAGGTTCAAATCTCCTCACTGAACGTTTTGATCGTTATTTTAGTTGTTGGGGCATTATGATGTTGTGGCTAATTCCATTACTCTTTGGTAAAGAGTAGCCCAAGAGTGGGCGTTGTTGACTTGCTGTCTTTTCTCTACCTTATCACTGCCAAATTAGGAACGAAAAGTGGAGTCTTCAAGTAACTTTGTGCGAAATTCAAAACAAACCAAATTCGAATTTAACTGAACGAAACCGGCATGGCCAGGTGGGGTAAGGTGTTCAACTCGTAATCCGAGGGTCGCGAGTTCCATTCTCCGTCGCACCTAATATGCTCGTCCTTTCAGCCGTGGGGGGTGTTATACTGTGATGGTCAATCTCACTATTCGTTGGTAAAAGAGTAGCCCAGAGTTGGCGGTGAGTGGTGATAACTAGTTGCCTTTCCTCTAGTCTTCAAAATTAGGGACGGCTAGCGCAGATATCCCTCGTTTAGCTTTGCCCGAAATTCAAAAACAAAACAAACTTAACTGAACAATTTACAATTACTGGAAACTAAAGCTATGTTAGATTGTTCAGTAAAGTGTGTTTTGTTTTGAATTTTGTAATTGTTATGAAGTTAAAGTAATACATTTTCAGCGCTTATTGTCGTTCACAGAATAAGCAGCAGAGGGTCTCCCAGAGCTGACAGAACTATCCGCTTGTTTTGCAACGAAATCACTACTATATCACTACTATATTTAAAAATTCCAATATACATTTCGTAACACTTAGTGATTGAGTTTTAACATAATTCTAACCTGACATTAAAGTTCTGTCGGGTTCATATTATCACCAGGCATTCTTAAGTGCGATCACTTACTCGTGTTTTGTTAACATTTAGAAGAATTCATAAAATAATATTTTATTACAACAAAAATTACTCATCTTTCTTCGCTTTTCGAAATAATGTAATATTTCAATTTATTCTATCAGTTTTGATAAAGGTTACTGAATATAAACCAGAATAGTTTACGTAACCTAAATACTGCCTACCAATTCTTTCTCCAACCTTTATTGTTTTCAATAATAACGAAGGAAAACCATTTCTTCTGTGACGAATATTTTTAATAGATATGTTTTTGAATGAAGTAAATACAGTTAATGTTTATTTCATTCTATGGAAACGATTTTGTTTTGTGTTGTTGGTTTTTTTTTCTGAATAATTTAGTGTAATGTCTCAGTGTCGGTTTATATTATTTTGGGTATTGCAAGGACGTTGAAATGTATCTGGCTTTATTTGCAAATATATAAGAAAACGTCCATGTGCATTCATCTAGTGTGGTAAAACTTCGTAGTATTGTATTTAAATTACATTAATAATTTTAATATAAACACATCACAGATATTAAACTGAAAACGTATGGCTGAAACCCTTCCACAAACATATAAATATATATGAATGGCAATAGAAGTTATCAGAAGTTACATATCGAAGAAAGAGGTTCTTATTCAATGTACATCAAAACCTCCTGTGTACGTCTTATAGCTTAAAGAACAATTTTAATTTTGATTCTGGCTTCGACTCGATTAATTATGTCTCGCCAGGGTGATTTCGACCAATACAGCACCTTTAAGCTGGCATTTTGTACAAAGTAATACTGTAGCTAGAATAAAAGCCCGGCATGGCCAGGTGGGTTAAGGCGTTCAACTCGTAATATGAGGGTCGCGGGTTCGAGTACCGGTCGCACCAAATATGTTCACCCTTTCAGCCGTGGAGGCGTTATAATGTGACGGTCAATCCCACTATTCGTTGGTAAAAGAGTAGCCCAAGAGTTGGCGGTGGGTGGTGATGACTAGCTACCCTCCATTTACTCTTACACTGCTAAATTAGGGACGGCCAGCGCAGATGGCCCTCGTGTAACTTTGCGCGAAATTCAAAAATACAAACAAACATCAAGCCATGTGTGTAGAATGTGGAACAAAGCATTTTATTTTGAAAGAAGTAGAAACAAATTATAACCACGTGCATATCCAGCCTCCTGGTGGTAACGTTTATGTAAATTTATTTACAGCAGTATTTATCGCAGTGGAACTCATACTGCACGGGATGAATACAATAAAGCAACCTTCTAAATTCAAGTATTTCTCCAATCGAATTGGAAATTACAACCGTTTCTCGCTGAACTTATGATTAGTTGATGGAGTAATTCGTGGTGATGACCTCGGAAGGTCAAAACATTATTCTCTGCTTTATTAGTAAAAGTGTTAATACCTATACCAGCTGTACTGAGGTACTTTATGATCAGTTGATTCTGAAATCCTTAAATACTTGTTTTAAGGGGAAAACTTTGACTTCCTGATGTCTACACACTAAATTGTAGTTACATTTAGGTATTCCTACACTTCAGGAACGCATTTCATCTTATTCAAAAATCTTGGACTCACGTGAAATCAGAAAGTAAATCATGTGATAAGAACACTTCTTCAATTACTGCGTTTCAAGTCAGTTTCGAGTTTCTAAAGAGTTTGTAACTCATCCGAACACAAACATCCGGGGGACTTGTACACTCACGTGGCCTTAAAGCTAATTATGTTGTCACCAACGAAAACGTGAGCACAAGAGTAGAAGAGAAATTCTACATTAAGCGGATATAAACTAACTTACCCACCCGAGTATTGCATCCAATTGCACAGTGCACAGTGAGAGTAACAACCACCCTATACTTCCAGAAACAGCTTTAACATTTTCTACTATGGAATCACAGATTACGGTCTGTTTATTAAAGAAAGCCTATCCATTTTCAGTGACCTCTCAACCCTAAACAACTACCTCAACTCCTACCTATTGTACTGATTTAACCAACCATACATACCTATTGTTTCATTTTATTATTGTTCTTTAAAGATCCAGTGTGTATATTTATATCTAAGCCTTTCCTTATGATGCTTCCCATTAACAATATTATTCAACATGTTTTAATGTATATCCCATTAACTGTTGCTGTTTATATCTGTTATTTTTAAACTGTTGATTACATCAAAAACTTCTCGTTCGAGAGCTAATGTTTTGTAGTTCGAAAATTATGAACAAACTAACTTTTCGAAGTTTTGATGCGATAATGGAAATTGAAACAAAAGTTTGTTAACTAAATATATTTGTCGTTGTTATGTTGTGTCTCATACATAAACATATACTCGTATATATGCATACATACACACACATATATATCTATACATACACATATACAGTCATGTAAAAAAGTTAGGACATCCTATGAAAGCCTGTGTAAGTTTGTAACAATTTTTAGATATATAGATATTTAATCTCAATTTTAACAATACTGAGAGATTATAGAAATATAACTAAAGAATTAAAACTGAAAAAAAGACTTTTCAAGATCTTCTGTAAATGTAATTCTACAAAAATGTATATTCTAACTGAGGAAAAAGTTAGGACACCCCCACATTTATTCCCAATTAAAATGGCTCAACTCACACACAGGTGTATCACACCAGGTGCACATGATTAGAAGATCGTTACTCAGCATTTTGAATGAGGCTTGCCCTATTTAAGCCTCAGACATTTAGTTTGGCGTGCTCCTGACTGTTGAAGTGAGAGTGACAACCATGGTGAGAGCAAAAGAGCTGTCTGAGGCCTTCAGAAAGAAAATTGTAGCAGCTTATGAGTCTGATAAGGGATTTAAAAAGATCCCAAAAGATTTTGAAATCAGCCATTCCACTGTCCGGAAAACAGTCAACAAGTGGAGGGCTTTCAAAACAACTGCCAACATGCTTAGGTCTGGTAATCCAAGCAAGTTCACCCCGAGAGCAGACCGCAAGATGCTAAAAGAGGTCTCCAGAAACCCCAAAATGTCATCACGGGACCTACAGCAGGCTCTGGCTACTGTTGTTGTGAAAGTGCATGTCTCTAGAATCAGAAAGAGACTGCATAAGTTTAACTTGCATGGAATGTGTGCAAGGAGGAAACCTTTGCTCTCTAAGAGAAACATCAAGGCCAGACTGAAGTTTGCCAGAGAGAATGTAGACAAAGACCAGGACTTCTGGAATAATGTTCTTTGGACAGATGAGTCCAAATTTGAATTATTTGGACACCAGAGCAGAGGACATATTTGGCGTAAACCAAATACAGCATTCCAGGAAAAGAACCTCATACCAACTGGAGGTTGAAGTGTCATGGTTTCGGGCTGCTTTGCTGCAGCAGAACCTAAACAGCTCCCAATCATAAAATCGACCATGAATTCAGCCAAAGGGGGGTAACACATATATACACACCTATATACACACACACACGTTGATTTCAATCTTGTAGAGTAAGTTATTTATATTTTATTGTAATTTCTAGACTGGAAATTGTATTGTTTTATAAAATTGTATACAAAATAATCACTTCTAAAATAGTATGTTTTTTAACGTTAAACATTACATAAGTGCCAAGGAATTTTAAAATTATAATCGTTTATTTCTTCGGACGTTTGTCGTAGTTAGACAATAATCTTTTATCTGTTCACAGGTTTTCCATGTGCATGTTATAATAAAATGTCGTATGAAACAAAATATTTATACCTGTTGCTTTTCTCCTAAATATAAAAACTATTTTAACACAGATGTAATAATAAGTTTAATTTATGATATAGATTTTACTTATAGTATAAGGCCTGGCATGGTCTGGTAGTTAGGGCACTCGACTCGTAATCTGAGGGTCGCGGGTTTGAGTCCCCGTCACACCAAACATGTTCGCCCTTTCAGCCTTGGGTTCATTATAATGCGACTGTCAATCCAACTATTCGTTGGTAAAGAGTAGCCAAGAGTTGGCGACCGGTAGTGATGACTAGCTACCTTCCCTCTAGTCTTACACTGTAAAATTAGGAACGGCTAGCGCAGATAGCCCTCGTGTAACTTTGTACAAAATTCAAAACAAAACCAACCTTGTAATATAAAATTATTCGTAGATTATTTATCACGTAGTTATAAATCCTAAAACAAGTATAATTCTAAATGAAATGAATGTTTTCATGAGTATGAGAGTATTGGATTAACAGCTCATTAAGTTTTTATCATAATTCAACGATTCTTTGTCTAAATCATATTTAAATATATTTAAAAATATAAGAGATGATTAGTTACAAGCAGAGTTCTTGTACGAATAGATGTGGTTGTCTTAAAATATTAATCACTGTTTTACAATAATGTTCTGAAGTCTTAAGATTACTTTTGTTTTTTTAACTAAATCTGAGGAAGCAATCCGAAAATTAATGTAAACCATGATTTAAATTCACTCTTTCTTTGTCGGTATGACTTCAATCAGCTTAGCTACTCCAACTATTTACTTTTAAGCTGTTAAAGATGTAATTTGGCAGAATTAGTTTTTTTTATCTCTGCCAATCACCTTGTAAATCACAGTCTGTTTCCTATCAAGCTTCATTGTGAGCTTCCATTTTATACGTCTTAACTATAGAAGATTTAGTCAGTAATACATCTCTTTAAGCAGTTGGAATATTACTACAAAGGCACTTGGTAAGTAGAATTCCAAGACTAAATTCAGCCTCGTCTCAGCTTCTATAATATCAAGAGGTGCACTCCCCGGGTATTTAAATTTGCGGACCCACACAGCTAGAAAACAGGTTTTGATACCCGTGGAGGACATAGGAGTGACATCCCACCATGTAACTGTTCTTAGTTACAAATAAATTATAACATCGAGAAAAATGTGTTTAGAAATAACTGACTTTGGTTTAAAGTTGTTGGTGTTAACTGATTTTAATATCTGTAACCTAACTTAAGGATTACCAAACTGTTTTAATTTTCAATTACGAAAACAAAAACATCTTTTTACCAGAATTTCTAAGGTAAATAAATTCTACACAAGTGTCCAAACAAATAGTCTCATCTGTCTAAACTTTCCTTCCAGTGGCACAGCGGTACGTCTGTGACTTACAATATTAAAAACAGGGTTTCGATATCCGTGGTGGGCAGATCACAGATATCCCATTGTGAAGCTTTGTGTCTAATTCCAAACAAACGAATTGTCTTTCCTTAAGACAATGAAATATTTGGACATTCCTATTCGTTGGTGACTTTTACTATTCAACTAACAAGTTTGAATGTTGTGTTAAATATTATTTATTTATTTTTGTACTTTTATGCTAAGCCTAATCATTATTGTTACAGAACCGAGGAAACAAATATTCACATTTCACAAACAGTTCGTATATTAAACACACTGATTTCGCAAGTAAAGACATGATCGTTTATTAATGAGGTACGTGTGAAACACACGTTTATCTTCATTGTTATTTTAACCCTGCATTCTGTAATTATGGAGATTCATCAACTATCAACTGATCATTATACTTCATTTACACTCATTAAATAATGGAAAACATTAGAACAAAGTAATCTAGATTATTAGCACTTTGATGTGTTTTTACCTTCAGTTTATTTAGTCTAGAAATTAATCTAAATTTAGGACTGAATTGAAACATAATTTGGGTTTGTTTTTATTCCTTGATATTAAAATTGCCAGAAATTACGACTACGTACGTTTGATATTTGAAAATTATTTTATCTTGGTGATAGAGGGCTATAATAGTTTGTGTTAAACTTCAGGGATGATTAAAAGTTAAATTAATTGAAAAAATATTGAATTAGTTTTTGTTCGTTTTACTGTATTTCGCGCAAAGCTACACGAGGGCTATCTGCGTTAGCCGTCCCTAATTTAGCAGTGTAAGACTAGAGGGAAGGCAGCTAGTCATCACCACTCACCGACAATTCTTGGGGTACTCTTTTACCAACGAATAGTGGGGTTGACTGTCACATTATAACGCTCCCACGGCTGCAAAGGCGAGCATGTTTGTTGTGACGGAGATTCAAACCCGCAACCCTCAGATTACGAGTCGAACCCACCTGGTCATGCCAGGGTTTTGAATTCGTTGCGAGCTGCTGTTTATTTGAAAACTTAGACTACGTAACTCTAGAAGTAACCAAGTTAATTATGAGTTTAGCAACAGCTTAATAGAGGCTAAGAATGTCTGATAAACGTATGCTTATTTATTAGTAAATTTAAAACTGAGCAAATACATGTATAACTTTTACAGATAGAGTAAACTGGGTAACGTTTCAGCAGTAGTTTTATTGAAGTTTCACTAAACACTTTTGTTTGTGAGAAACTTAATTTGGTCGTCTTTTAATATCCTTCTTCAAGTTGTTGCCTTTTCCACTGAGACCTAATAACTTTCTTCAAGTATTTATAAGTATAATAGTCTTGTATAGAATTATCCTTACCGTACAACTGAACAGTAGTGTGTGTTTTATTTCTCATAGCAAAGCCACATTAGGCTTTCGGCAGAGTCCATCTAGAGGAATCGAACCCCTGATTTTAAGCTTGTAACTCTGTATATTTATCTCTTTACCAGCGGAGCACTGGTATTAGCGTATGGCAGAACCAAACTAATATATATATATATATATATATGTATCATAAGTTTAACGTTTTAGTCAGTGTACCATGAAACAGCTTGAAATAAACTAAAAATTGCACACTAACTAGTATTTTAGCTAAGACGTTTCAGTGTTGTAAGCTAGTCGATCTAACGAGTTGCGGTATTAGTTGAAAGACCACATCGACAATGAATGGCAAATACAAAGTTTATTTGATTATTCTTGCGGGAAGGTCATACTAGGTGTGGAAAGAATAATGTGAGAAGTTATTTGAATTTTTATAAGAAACATAACATTACATGTTTCTGTCCAGTAAGATATTACTGCAATGAAGCTAATTCTGAGTGTTATGTACATCAGACGCAGAGCAGACTGAATATATTGAAGTTACAAACAACTGTCTAGTGCTTTTCCAACCATATTTCGAGAAACACAGGATTGTTAAACATCTTTTGCGCGAATAATAAAAAAAAACGCCATAGTGCATGTGTCTTTAACATGTACCTAATAATTTAATTAATTAAGAAACAACACAGTGCATGTGTCTTGAACGTGTACCTATTAATATAATTAATTAAAAAACGACACAGTGCATATGTCGTGAACGTGTACCTATTAATATAATTAATTAAAAAACAACGTAGTGCATGTGTCTTGAACGTGTACCTATTAATTAAATTAATTAAAAACAACGTAGTGCATGTGTCTTGAACGTGCACCTATTAATCTAAATAATAAAAAAACGACATAGTGCAAGTGTCTTGAACGTGTACTTATTAATATAATTAATTGAAAAACGACACAGTGCATGTGTTTTGAGTGTACCTATTAATCTAACGACACAGTGCATATGTCTTGCACGTGTACTTATTAATTTACATTCATGTGTATTTCAATTGCTTGTTTCCATTTTTGAAGTTACTGTTGACCTGTATTTTTCCACTCTTTATTATGCCACATAAATGTGTAACTAAACGCTTTATATTTTATTATAAAGATCAGATATTTTTATTTATTGCTTGTAAAAGTTTAATTAATTATTACAAAATATTTATTTTATGTATTAAGGTATAATCCATTCTTGGTACTCGAGATTATTTTATTAATTCGGTTATAAACTTTATATTCTATTTAATTATTCTTTTAATCTAAGTTCAGTGTCAAATTGTCATGTCCCTAGATTACGTGTTTCTCACACCTTAACACTTTAAATTATATGTCGTAATAAAACGAATTGTTTTTAAAACGTTCTTATCTAGCAAACAGACATAATCACAGTTGCAATGGTGAGTTAAGGGACTCTGTTATTGAAGTACGCTGAAAATATATCTTTCTTGTTTTTATTAGTTTGTTGTAATTTGGTTCAAAGAATCCATTGTGAAATTACCAACGTTTCTCCACGTGCGTGTGCGCCGTGCTTTATATAAACGTTGCTTTTACGTTATACAAAACATGTACAATGTCTCAATCGAGATAACAATTTTCTTTAGGAAAGAGATATGTGAGGAGAATTACACTGTCCAGACAACCTCTTAAGTCATTTTGCTGTTACAAACGTAGTATTACGTGGTGTCTTACATGGACTACATGTCTTCTAGCACAACCTAGCTGTTACAAACGTAGTATTACGTGGTGTCTTACATGGGCTACATGTCTTCTAGCACAACCTAGCTGTTACAAACGTAGTATTACGTGGTGTCTTACATGGGCTACATGTCTTCTAGCACAACCTAGCTGTTACAAACGTAGTATTACGTGGTGTCTTACATGGGCTACATGTCTTCTAGCACAACCAGACGAACATCGATAAAAGTATTTCCAGAAAAGCTTCTTTGTTTCCTTTTTTTAATTCTGCGCAAAGCTGCACACAGACTAACTTCGTTAGCCGTCTCTAATTTAGCAATGTAAGATTAGAGGGAAGGCAGCTAATTATCACCACCCTTCGCCGACTCTTTGGCTACTCTTTTACCAACGAATAGTGGGAGTTACCATCACATTATAACGCTTCCACGGCTGAAAGGGCGAGCATGTTTGGTGCGAGGGGGACTCGAATCTGCCACCCTCACATTACAAGTATAACGCCTTAACCCACGTGCCCATGCCGGGCCTTCTAGAACAGCGGTTCATAACTATTCTATAAATTCAGTTGTTATACCAGTCAGTATTAAAAACAAGTTTTATTATAAATCATATCTATAAATTTACGTTGTAAGTTTTCATTTATAATTTATTATCGATATTCGAGAATGAATCTTCATGAAACATCACTGTCGCAAAAATAAACAAAAATAAGTAGCTATGAAAGCACCATCAACTTACAAATACCAATTACTCCTGATGTCAGAAGCCTCACAGTAGCTCAGCGACAAGGGATTTCGACACTGTGATGGAGAGAGCACAGATAACCCATTGTGAAAGTTCGTGCTTATACGAGATAAAATCAGATTTTAGAAACTCAAGTGATAAATAATTCATAATGGTTTAAAAAATAAATTAGAGTGTTTGGTAACATACATTGGTTGTAGAATAGAGACGGTTAGCACCTGGAGACAGAATAGGGTTAGCACCTGGAGACAGAATAGGGACGGTTAGCACCTGGAGACAGCTACTTGTTCTTCTTCATTTCCTGATTACAAAAACCCAATTGTTTAAATGAAACTGGTTCAGCAGAAGCAAAATTACAAAATATGTGTTTATATCATGTGTTCTTTGGGAAGTTTTTATTTGTGTTACACTCTGTTTGGAGAGAATCTCTTTAGTTTTTGTAATGTAATAATGAAGTAGAATTGAGCCCAGTTTTCAACTGGTAGCAATCGATCAAAGATAGCGAGAAATATTAAACCACAGTTATGAAACAATTCAACATTAACAATGAACATGCCAAAATTTTAAACGGGAAATACGCTCCTGGTAACAGTAGAACAATTCTAAAATATAAGTTGAAGGTTTTTAAATACCAATGATGATATTAATGTCCCTGACATTATAATTAGAGCATTAGAGCATAAACATTATCTCATAGTTAGAGCAATGTGACGTTATATTGAAATTATTTTAGACTTTCTAATAAATTTCGATACTGACAACGCCAGATATATGTGAAACACTGATGTTACTGACAAATAGAATGTTTATATCTAGATGCTGTTCTCTAGTAGAACCTGTTGATAAATAAAAATCCTAAGCTACAATCAGAGATCAACTAAAATACCAATCTATTCAGCTATAACAACACCTAGAAATAAATTCAACACTTACCGAACACAGTTAATAAACACGTGTCTGACCAGATCTTCACATGACTGCTAAGGGGAAATATATATCACTTATTAATATTA
Source organism: Tachypleus tridentatus (assembly GCF_004210375.1). Lineage (NCBI taxonomy): Eukaryota > Metazoa > Arthropoda > Merostomata > Xiphosura > Limulidae > Tachypleus > Tachypleus tridentatus. The sequence goes on from NC_134828.1 coordinate 112,597,299, forward strand.
CTTCAAGTAATAAATAAAATAGCATACATCAACACAGAAATACCTTTCAATATTAATAACAATGTTAAGTGATAAATAATGACTTCCCTAACTTTATCTATCATTTATACTTTACAGTTCGAAACGTTGGAAGCTTCGTTAGTCTGTTTTAAAAAAGACAGATACTTCAGCAACAGTAACACAGTTTGGAATGAGTTGTTTGTACCAAGAATGTGGTTAACTCTTTGGCAGTTCCTTTGAGTTCAGAAGTCTGTAACAGCTTTCACTTTGTCATCTTTTGCGTCTGTTCTCTCAGTGGAGCTTAATGATAAAATTGGTTGGACACAAATTTCCTTTAAGAAACTTTTAAAGTAAGATTAGCTGCACGTAGCTAAAACCAGTTTAAAGTATTTTAATAACTCAAGCCACCTATCACTCTCACATCATTATTGCTTAGAGTTCAGTTTGACAGATCGGTTTTAAATAGATAATGAAGGATTTTACTTTCAAGGGTCTCATAACCTCGTTTGAAACCCGTTCTCGTTTTCCGTTTCGGTATCCATCGTTTGTTTGTTCCATGTTTACACACTTTATTTTCTTAGAATAATGCACAAATTAGCGTACTATTTGATTACAAGTTTAGCAGCATAGCGCAGATACATTTTAATTTTACTGTTCCTGTTTTTTCTGTTTTTGCATTTCGCGCAAAGCTACTCGAGGGCTATCTGCGCTAGCCGTCCTTAATTTAGCAGTGTAAGACTAGAGAGAAGGTAGCTAGTTATCATCACCCACCGCCAACTATTGTGCTACTCTTTTACCAACGAATAGTGGGATTGACCGTCACATTATAACGCCCCAACGACTGAAAGGGCGAGCATGTTTGGCGCGACGGGGATGCGAATCCGCTACCATCAGATTACGAGTCGCACGCCTTAACCCACCTGGTTCGAATCCTGTCACTCAAAACATGGTCGCTCTTTCAGCCGTGGGTTGTAATAATGCCCCAGTCAATCTCCCTAGTCATTTATAAAGGAGTAGCCCAAGAGTTGGCGGTGGGTGGTGATGACTAGCTGCCTTCCCTCTAGTCTTACACTGCAAAATTAGGGACAGCTAGCGCAGATAACTCTCGTGTAGCTTTGCGCGAACTTCAAAACAAACCAATACCAATCAATATTGTCTAGCACCACTTGGTACAAATGAATGAATGTTTCTTTAACTTTTCTCAGTGTACACAACCAATTTCTAATCCGAAAACCGTCAACCAGTCTAGTGGCTCATTTATTCTCAGAAACAATATATATCTAAAGTCACTTATGAAACTTTATTAAAAAACGTACCTGTTCGGTCGCCAATATAAAGATCTAAAGTAATCACGTTGCTGTAATGACGGTTCAACAGCAACAACTGATGAGTTCATAAGAATACACCTCTGTTGATCATAATTTTACTTAATCTTCTGTTGCTATGGGAGATGGTGTCAGTTTCATCATACCTACAGACATTTACCATATCATATAAAGTACGTTAATGTTCTAATACAGCTAAACATTCATAGATGGAAGGAAATAATAAATGAACAGCCAATCATTTAAGAAAGACATAGATTTTTTTATTACTCAACTTTATCTGAAATTTAGCTTTCACTGAGTAAAATATAATAAATTATCCTGAAAAGAAAGAAACAACCAATCTTTTATTAATGAAAATTTCAAACTTTGAAATTAGTTACAAACCGAAATAAATAGAGTAAATAAATGTTAAATAATAAGACCAATCATGCTTCTAGCTGTTTAGTTATCGGACACTATCACAATTAAATGTACACACAAAAAAAGAGTTTGTTTGTGTAAAGATAAGCACAAAGCTACACAATGGGCTATCTGTGCTCTGCCCATCAATGTATCGAAACCCGGTTTTAGCGTTTTAAGACCACTGACACACCACAAGGGAAAGCATAAAAAATTAGACTAAAATATTTTAAAACTGTTTGCTTCCTTCTTTCCAACTACTATGATTCAGATGTACCTGTTGCTTTTCTGGCTTGTTTCAACATCAATAAATATTGATACTGTTCAATATTGAATAATGATCTCTAACAGATATAAGAAAGACATGAATCCAATGTCCCTGAACATGCTCAGTAGAAGACGTTACATCCACATAGTGTGGCTACCAGTTATTTAAACGGTTTCCATGAAAAATGTATAGTATTAAACATGGCTACCAGCTGTCGGATTAAATCAGTTGGACCTGATAAGATCTGGTGATTAAGATGTTCAACTCGCAATCTAAGACCAGTACGTTCGAATCTCCGTCACGGAACATGCTCGCTCTTTCATTTGTAGGAAAGTTATGCAGTGATGGTCAATTGTACTATTTATTTATAAAATGATAGTCCAAAAGAGACAGACAGTGAGTGTTGTTGACTAGTCTAACAATGACAAATTATGGATAGCTATCGCAGATAGCTTCTGTTAATTTTACGTAAAATTCAAGGCAAACCAAATGTCGGTTATGTTGACAATTTTGATAGATGTCATCTGACAGCTTCTAATATTTATAATATTCTACTTCAATAAATAATTTCATGATCTATAGTTTTTAGTTAAATAATCCACGTGGAAAGTTGCAGCTTTATTACATTTTTATAACCCTCATTCAAAAAGGTAAATTATAATTTGTAAGCTATAATAACCTATTCGATAAATTGTAGTTTTGTATGTTATAATAACCAAATTTCGTAAATTGTAGTTTTGTATGTTATAATAACCAAATTTCGTAAATTGTACTTTTGTTTGTTATAATAACCAATGTGGTAAATAATAAATTTTTATGTTAAAATATCCAACTTAGTAAACTGTAGTTTTGTATGTTATAATAACCAATGTGGTAAATAATAAATTTTTATGTTAAAATATCCAACTTGGTAGATTGTAGATTTATATGTTATTATAACAAATGTGGTACATAATAAATTTTTATGTTAAAATATCAACTTAGTAAATTGTAATTTTGTATGTTATAATAACCAATGTGGTAAATAATAAATTTTTATGTTAAAATATCCAACTTGGTAGATTGTAGATTTATATGTTATTATAACAAATGTGGTACATAATAAATTTTTATGTTAAAATATCCAACTTAGTAAATTGTAGATTTTTATGTTATATTAACCAATGTGGTAAATTATAGATTTGTATCTTAACAACCAAAGTGGTAAATTATAGATTTTCATTTCATATTAACCAATTTGGAAATTTTACATTTTTATATTATAATAACTAATTTAATAAATTGTAGATTTTTATGTTATAATAGCCAATTTAGTAAATTCTAAATATTTTTGTAATAACAACCAATTTGGTAAATTGTAAATTTTTACCTTATAATATCCAATTTGGTAAATACTATATTTTCATGTTATAATAACTACTTTGGCAAATTGTAGATTTTTATGTTATAATAACAATTTTTCAAATTGCATATATTTATGTTATAATACACAATTTGGTAAATTGTAGATTTTTATGTTGTAATAACCAGATTGGTAAGTTTTCGATTTTTATGTTATAATAACCAATCTGTAAAATTCTAGATATTTTTGTTATAACATCCAATTTGAAATATTGTAGATTGTTATGTTATAATAACCAATTTGGTAAATTGTAGATTTGTATAATAACAACCAATATCGTATATTATATTCTAAAATTCTAGGTTTTAATGCTACAATAACTGTTTTGTTAAGTGTAGATTTTTATGTTATAATAACTACTTTGGTAAATTGTAGATTTGTATGTTAACAACAAAGTGTTAAATTTTAGATTTTCATGTCATCAAAACCAATTTGTAACTTCTAGATTTTTATGATATAATAACCAATTTGGAAATTGTAGATTATTAAGCTAATAACCAATATGTTAAGTTATAGATTTTCATGCCAACATAACCAATTTTTAAATTCTGGATTTTTATGTTATAATAACCAATTTGGTAAATTCTAGGTTTTTATGTTATAATATTCAATTTGTTAAATTATCAATTTTTATGTTAAAATATCCAACTTGGTAAAATGTAGATTTTTATGTTATAATATCCTATTTCGTAACTTGTAGATTTTTATATTATAATAAACAATTTGATAAATTCTAGATTTTTATGTTATAATAACCAATTTGGTAAATTGTAAATTTGTAAGTTAACAACCATTGTTTTAAATTATAGATTTTTATGTCGTAATAACCAATTTAGAAATTCTACATTTTTGTAAAAATATCCAATTTGTTAAATAGTAGATTTTTATGTTATTGTAAATTTTTGTCATAATATCCAATTTAGTAAAATATAGATTTTTACTTCATGATACCCAATTTGGAAAATTATAAATTTTTATGTTACAATATCCGATTTGGTAAACTTTAGATTTTTATGTTATAATATCATATTTGGTAAATTTTCGATTTTTACGTTATAATATCGTTTTTATAAATTGCAGATTTTTATATTATAATAACCAATTTGGTAAATTGTAAATTTTTATGTTATAAAACCAGATTTGGAAATTTTAGATTTCTGTGTTATAATATTCAATTTGGTAAATTCTCGATTGTTATGTTATAATATTTAGTTTAATAAATTGTAGTTTTTTTAAGTTATAATGTCCTATTTGGTAAATTGTAGATTTTTACATTATATTAGACAATTTGGTATATTCCAGATTTTTATGTTATAATAACCAATTTGGTAAATTGTAGATTATTAAATTAACAACCAATGTGTTAATTTATAGATTTTCATTTAATCATAACCAGTTTTAAATTCTAGTTTTTTATGACATGATAACCAGTTTGATAAATTCTAGATATTTTTGTTATAACATCCAATTTGGTCAATTACAGATTTTTATATTATAATATCCTTTTTGAAAAATTCCAGATTTTTATGTTATAATATCCAATTTGGTAAATTGTACATTTTTTTCTTATAATATTTAATTGGTAAATTCTAGATTTTTATGTTATCAAAACAAATTTGGTAAATTTTAGATTTGTATGTTAAAATATCAAACTTCGTAAATTGTAGATTTATATGTTATAATAACAATGTTGTTAAATTGTAGATGATCATGCTATAATATCTAATTTGGTGAAATGGAGGTTTTTATGTTATAATAACCAATTTGGTAAATTCCAGAATTTTATTTTATAATAACCAGTTTGGTAAATTCCAGAATTTTATTTTATAATAACCAGTTTGGTAAATTCTTTTTATAATAATTTATTTGGAAAATTGAATATTTTATGTTATAATATCCAATTTGGTAAATGGTAGATTTTTATGTTATAATATCCAATTTGGTAAATTGAAGATTTTTATATTATAATAACCAGATTGATAAATATTAGATTTTTATGTTATGGTATCCAATTTGGTTAATTTCTAGATTTTGATGTTATAATATCCAATTTGGTAAATCCTAAATTTCTATGTTATAATATCCAATTTGTTAAAATAGCAGATTTTTCTATTATAATAAACAATAAAAAATTCTAGATATTTTTGTTATATTATCTAATTTGGAAAAGTTTAAATTTTTATGTTATAAAATCCAATTTTGTAAACTCTCTACTTTTATCTTATAATATCCAGTTTTGTAAATTTAGATTTTTACGTTATAATATCCAATTTGACAAAATTGAGATTTTTACTTTATAATATCCTATTTGGTAAATTTTGAATTTTTATGTTATAATATTGAATTTGGAAAAATTGAAAATTTCTATGTTATAATATCCAATTTTGTAAATTCTCGAATTTTCTCTTATAATATCCAATTTGGTAAATTGTAGATTTTTACGTTATAGTAACCAATTAAGTAAATTCTAGATTTTTATGTTATTATAACTAATTTCGAAAATTCTGAATTTTTATGTTCAAATATCCAGTTTGGTATATTCTTATTTTTTCTGTTATAATAAGCAATTTGAAAAATTCTAGATTTTTATGTTATAATAACCAGATTGGTAAATATTAGATTTTTATGTTATAGTATCCAATTTGGTAAATTCTAGATTTTGATGTTATAATATCCAATTTGCAAAATTCCAGATTTCTATGTTATAATATCCAACTTTTAAATTCTCGATGTTTGTGTTGTAATATCCAGTTTGGTAATTTGTAGATTTTTACGTTATAATATCCTTTTAGGTAAATTGTTGATTTTATAATATCCAACTAGAAAATTCTACATTTTTTAAATATAATATCCAGTTTGGTAAGTTGTAGATTTTTATGTTATAGTAACTATTTTGGTAAATTTTAGATATTTTTGTTATAACATGCAGTTTGGTAAATTGCAGATTTTTATGTTAGAATGACCAATTTGGTAAATTGAAAATGTTCATGTTATTATAACTACTTTCGTAAATTGTAGATTTTTATGTGGTAATACCCAATTTTAAAAATTGTAGGTTTTTATTTATAATACCTAATTTGGTAAATTCTATATTTTATTGTTATAATAACTAATTTGGTAAATTCTTAATTTTTATGTTATATTAACCAATTTGGCAAATTGCAGATTTTTATGTTATATTAACCAAAGTGGCAAATTGCAGATTTTTATGTTATAATAACAAATTCGTTAATTTCTAGATTTTTATGTTATAATAACCAATTTGTTAAATAATAGATTTGTAAGTTAACAACCATTGTGTTAAATTATAAATTTTCATTCCATAATAAAAAATTTGGAAATTCTACATTTTTATGTTATAATATCCAATTTGTTAATTGCAGAATTTTATGTTATAATATCAAATTTTGTAAATTGTAGATTTTTCTATTATAATAACCAATTTAATAACTTCTTGATATTTTTGTTATAACATGCAATTTGGCGAATTGCATATTTTTATGTTATAATAACCAATTTGGTAAATTTTAGATTTTCATGTTATAATAACCAGATTGCGAAATTTTAGATTTTTATCTTAAAATATCCAATTTGGTAAATTCTCGTTTTTTATGTTATAAAATCTAATTTGGTAAATTGTAGATTTTTATAATATAATAATAACCAATTTAATAAATTGTACATTTTTACGTTAGGATATCCAATTTGTTAAATTGTAGATTTTTTATGTTATAATTATGAATTTGGTAAATTGTACATTTTTAGGTTATAATAATCAGCTTGCGAAATTGTAGATTTCTATGTTATAATAACGAATTTGTTAAATTATAGATTTTCATATTATTATAACCAATTTGGAAATTCTAGGTTTTATGTTATAAAAAACAATTTGGTAAATTCTAGATATTTTTGTTATAACATCCCATTTGGTAAATTGTAGACTTTTATATTATAATAACCAGTTTGCGAAATTTTAGATTTTTATCTTATAATATCCAATTTGTTATATTCTCGTTTTATGTTATAATATCTAATTTGGTAAATTATAGATTTTTATAATATAATAATAACCAATTTGATAAATTGTACATTTTTACGTTAGGATATTCAATTTGTTTAATTGTAGATTTTTATGTTATAATTATGAATTTGGTAAGTTATAGATTTTTTGTTTACAACCAATGTGTTATATTATAAATTTTCATATTATAATAATTAATTTGGAAATTCTAGGTTTTATGTTATAAAAACCAATTTGGTAAGTTCTAGATATTTTTGTTATAACATCCAATTTAGTAAATTATAGATTTTTATGTTATAATAACCAATTTGGTAAATTATATATTTTTATGTTATAATATTCAATTTGGTATATTTTATATTTTTATGCTATAATAACTAATTTGGTAAATTGTAGATTTTTATGTTAGAATAACGAATTTGGTAAATTCTAGATTTTTACGTTATGATGCCCAATTTGGTAAATTCTAGATTTTTATGTTATAATAACCAATTTGGCAAATAAAGGATAAGACCTCATTTGGTAAATTCTAGTTTCTTACGCTGTGTTAAACAATATTACGTAAGTTACATTCCTTCTTTGCGTCGTAAGGTAAGTTAGGTATTTGTTTCACTTTATATAAAGCGATTCTGATTTCGATTTTGTTAAATTTTAATTTGTTGGAACGTTCTTCTGAATGTTAAATAGTTTTTGCTATATTTATATTTATTTTGGAATTGATTATGACCTCTTTAACTATCAGGTATTTTCGAACACATTTAAAATTTCAAAAAAAGTATTTCCATCTCATTTTTGTTTCTATTATTAATCTACTGTTTTCCAAGTTAGTACAGTGGTAAGTCTTCGAATTTACAATGCTTAAATCGGGGAGTCGATTCTTCTCGCTAGACTCTACAGATAACTCAATGCGACCTTGCTATAACTTTCTATACCCAATCGTAAAAAACTAGGAAGACGAAGTATTTTTCTTTAATATATAAAGTACATTTATTACTGTACTCAGTTATAGAAACTATAAGATAAGTTTATTGAAAAAAATATTATGTGAGGTAACCTATACCATTTTAAGCAAATTTAATGTTTTGGTAGATTTTCGTTAACCTGCATATGCCAAAATAAATAGAAATACAGAAATGTTGAATTCAGAAATGTTATAAGAACAAACAACATGAAATCAAAATTTGATAAAGTGAAATGAAAGAATAATTAGTTACAATTTCATTGAACTCGTTCTTTTTTTATTGCTAAATGAGTTACGAAACTTTGTCAACTGAGTCCCTTTGTTGAACAAACTGTTTCTCCACTCTAAGACTTTCAATTTAGGGTTTACTAGCTCACATAACTCTGGAGTAGCTTTGCGAGAAATCCAATAAACAAACGCACTTTGTCAATAATAAACACTAACATATTTCCCGCGGCACCAGTGCATTAGATCCTCGTGAACGTATTCATGACGTCTATCAACACCTTAAGAATGGAAAAAATAAAGTTCTCCGTTACGGAAAACGGAGGCGAAACGGTGACATCGCGACTCTTATTGAAATATTAAAGGGATAGAGGATACAAATTTAGCGAAGTTAAAAATTGTAAATGGCGTAATAAAAATGTTTTTCCAATATCATATAAGCATATCATATCATTATAGTATGATATACAACAAATGACAAACACCTAGTTTCAGTGCTTATCTTTGTGTTCAGTTAAGTTGATTAAACATCTTAGATTCTATAAGAGTAATATATTAAGAAGATACAAATATATATGTGAAATAGGTAGCAAAGGTAGTAAAGGAGAAATACTTTTCTAACATTATTAATTATCTTAAGAATATTGGTAATTTAAATTATTAGAACTTGAATGGTATAATATCTCCTATTATAATTTCGTATTGACATAAGAATATTAGTATAATAATTAATATTTTCTAGTCTCTGCGTGCGTATGTTTTCTTATAGCAAAGCCACATCGGGCTATCTGCTAAGCCCACCGAAGGGAATCCAACCCCTGATCGTAAATCGGGAGACATACCGCTGTACTAGCGGGGGAGCTTTCTAGTCTCTCTCGACTTTTATATTAATAATAGGAATAATATTAACATTATTCATACTATCTTGAGAGATATTACTTAACGGTTTATTAATAATGTTTTCAGAATTTTTCAGTTATTTATTGTCAACAAATAAAAATGTAATAATAATCTTCTAATTATCCGAGGTAAAACTTACAATACTGATTTTCTATCATGATCTGAAATGTTTCAGTATTCTTTATACTTCTTTCTCAAATTTCTAACGATCTAAAAACAGTATTGTCATAATATTATGTTCTAAGTTATCTCAGTATTGTTAATTAATAGTGTCGGTACTGTATGATTATCCGGTTTTTAATTTTTTTAATAATATTATTTTGTAATAATAATAATGCGTTAATTTTGATCTGGTTCGGCATGATAAAGCGTTTAAAGCACTCAACTAGTTGCCTTCCCTCTATCTACTCTTACACTGCTAAATTAAAAAACGAATAACGCAGTTTCCTGTTGTTTAGCTTTGTGTGAAATTAAAACCAAACAAACAACTTTGTTGAAAATTAAGTCATTTCAATGAAGGCCCGGCATATCCAGGTGGGTTAAGGCGTTCGACTCGTAATCCGAACGTCGCGGATTTGAATCCCCGTCACACTCAAACATACTCGCTCTTTCAGCCGTGTGGGCGTCATAATGTGACGGTCAATCCCCCTATTCATTGGTAAAAGAGTAACCCAAGAGTTGGTGGTGGATGGTAATGACTAGCTGCCTTCCCTCTAGTCTCACACTGCTAACTTAGGGACAACTATCCCAGATAGCCCTCGTTTAGCTTTGAGCGAAATTGAAAACCAAACCACTTGAATTACAAACTGTGATGCATTGTTAAAAATATTGACAATCTGAAATTATGCCTTAATACTATTAACAAAAATATTTATATAAATATTTGATTTATATCTCGTTTTCAAAAATATTATCTTTACCATATGCACGACAGAATCCTTCTCAACACATATTTAGTTCTCTTTTCTACTGGTTTAGAAATAATAACAATTATAATGTGACACAAACTACAAAGCATGACTTAATCAATAAAGAGTTTCCATATTTTTTCTTTTGGAATGATTATACCTTAATAAAGGAAACTTGCACCTTAAGATTCTTATCTTGAAATCATTTTAAGATTGTTCGTAATCCTCAAGAAAGAATAGAAGAAGATACGGAGCAGTTTTAAATATCTAATGATAATGTTAAAGGATATAAAATCCAATTTTTTTATACTTCATAAATGTAGCATAAAAATGTGTCATCGAATGTGATAAATTTCTTTAAAGTTATATTTTCAATTATTTTCAATAAGTAATGGTTCTAAAACATTCCAAGAACTTTATTTGTAATTATCTTTCAAATCTGTAAAACTAGAACTCTATGTTTGTAATGGATTAATAGATAGATACTGATGTCAATTTATATCAACATATATAAAATTAGTGTAAGAACAAGATATGTTATGACTTAATACCGTGAATGATTTGTAATTATCGTACAAATCTGTGAATCTAGAATTCTGTGTTTGTAATGATTTAATAACTTAATATCCTGAATTATTTGTATTTATCATTGAAATCTGAAGAACTAGAATTCTGTTTCTAATCATTTAATAGATAGTTACTAATACCAGTTTCCTTTAACACATATCATATTAGTGTATAAACAAGATGTGTAATGACGTCATATCCTGAAAATGTGTAAAGAAGAGAGAAGTGCCAATTTATCCTCCGTGTGTAAATAAGGTATAGAAACGTACTCGTTAAACAATGTGTTAAAAATACGTCGTAGAAAAGTGAAGAATGTTATTTAATAATTCTTCTTGAGAATTAAATGTAGTTTTACACGTGCTTATATTATCACATTTTACTGGATAAAGTTAAACTTCATCAAAACTGAATTCATTAATTGTATGAGCACATTGCTTCTATTGTGTAGTATATCAATGTGTTTTTTTTATTAAAACACATCTCTATGCATAGCGATTCACTTAAGGTTTAACAAACACCTGATCTACAGGAAATAAACTAACACTTACGTTTTCTTTGTGATATGCATATTTACAGAGCCATATGGTTAATAATCAACTTGTACTCAGTTATTTCGTAAGGCTTAAACCGAAATCACACTGCCATCTATCGCGTTTCTTTGGTTAATTAAACACTCTATATTTCCCTTAATTAGGCGAAATTCTACCATTATCTGATTAATGAATTGACAGAATTTTCCAGCAATTTATTCTAATAATTTATAGTTTTAAATTAATTCAGAGAAATGAGATGATGTTTGTATTCAAATAATTTTGTTTATTATTCTTAAGAAATAATTTTAATGGAAACACGTGTGTTAATTGTTTGCTTGTTGTATTTAGAGCGAAACCACATTGAGTTATCTACTATGGCCATCGCAAGAAATTGAACCTACAATTTTAGCATCGTAAGTCCGTAAAATTGCCGAGTGGGTTAAGGTGTTCGATTAGTATGTGTGTGTGTGTGTGTGTGTTTTTCGTATAGCAAAGTCACAAAGGGCTATCTGCTCAGCCCACCGAGGGGAATCGAACCCCTGATTTTAGCGTTGTAAATATAAAGATCGCAGGTTCGAATCCCCGTCGCACCAAACAAGCTCGCCCTTTCAGCCGTGGGGGCGTTATAATGTGACGGTCAATCCCGCTATTCGTTGGTAAAAGAGCAGCTCAAGAGTTGGCGGTGGGCCGTGATGACTAGTTGCCTTCCCTCTAGTCTTACACTGCTAAATTAGAGACGGCTAGCACAGATAGCCCTTGAGTAGCTTTGCACGAAATTAAAAAAAACAAAACAAAGAAAACACACCGTAAAATTACCACAGATCCAACGGATAATCGTTTATGTGGAATAAGTTTTAACAAAGTTTCGAGAATTAATTGGACGTCAATCGGCTCACAACGAAAACTTCTGTTACTTGTTACGAGATTATAAAATAGAGCAGGGTTTATTTATTCCTACATTAATTTTTCTATATCCATGTAATTTTTTCCAGTAAATCGGCTTGGAAAATAACATAAAATACAGTTTCAACTGAATGTACTAGAATAATGTTTAAGTTAGGAAAAGGGATTAATAATCAGGCTTTTGTTAAAAATAAATTAGGCAGTAAATGATGACGTGTTCGTGGATATACATAAGAATAATGATATCCCCAAATCAAGCTACTGTTTTCATTTGTTTTGAGTTTCTTACAAAGCTACTGGAGGGTTATAAGCGCTAGCCCTCTATAATTTAGCAGTGTAAGACTAGAAGGAAGGCAGCTAGTCATCACCACTCACCGCAATCTCTTGGGCCATTTTTTATCAACGAATAGTGTGATTAATCGTCACGTTATAACACTCCCACAACTGAAAGGGCGAGCATATATGGTATGACGTGGATTCCAACCCGCAAGCTACTGTTATAGGCAGCACTGTTATACCTAAAGGATGCCGGCATTGATGGTATGAAGGATATGGTTTGAAGCTGTAAGATGTTACCAAGTTGTGTCACCAGGAGGGGTAATAAATACTGATAATAAATACTGATACATAGTTACATAAATTGTTACCAAGTTGTGTCACCAGGAGGGGTAATAAATACTGACACATAGTTACATAAATTGTTACCAAGTTGTGTCACCAGGAGGGGTAATAAATACTGACACATAGTTACATAAAGTGTTGCCAAGTTGTGTCACCAGGAGGGGTAATAAATACTGACAGATAGTTACATAAAGTGTTACCAAGTTGTGTCACCAGGAGGGGTAATAAATACTAACATATAGTTACATAAAGTGTTGCCAAGTTGTGTCACCAGGAGGGGTAATAAATACTGACAGATAGTTACATGAAGTAACTCCAGAGGTGGTATAGAGTGTCTCCAGTTTGAGACCCAAATGTTTGAATCTGTGTCTATGTCCCAGTATGTACATAGGGCATATTTATATTCAGGCATAAATAGGACAGCGTGATGACTATTTCACAATATTAGATTTACAAACACTGCAAGCACATGCCATGTCTCTTTACTTATAAATATTGACTTCCATTCGTCACTGTTCAGCTTATCCACCAGTCTTTTACTGCTCTACGTCATAGTTTATTTGAAGTGAAACACAGAGCTACACGAAGAATTATATGTGCTGTACCTACCACGAATATCAAAATCCGGTTCCTAACGTTATAATTTCGCAGACATACTAGGGGGAGAGGGGCTATAACATGGGAAAAAAAAAATAAAGAATCAATTTGCAATAGCAAGTACATCATAGATGTATTTACTTCTAGATTTGTGTATTTTTATTTTCTACTTTTATGACACAATATTAGATATATTTATTTCGGAAGTGCTCACTATCTTCCTAAATAATGAAGTCCTTTACTAATTACTATTAATGAAGTAGTCATATGGATCAAAATATCCAAAAATTCTTCAGGAGTAATCTTACGTTGATGCTATCGAAAGCTTGTCATATGGCTCAGAATATTCCCCTCTTCCCATTCGACCGGAGTAAAACCAAAGATTGTCTGGTGTATGGATTCTCAGCTCACTAATAACTCTTTGTTTTTACTACTTCGTCAGGTAGGACTTATGTACACACACCGTGTGAGATCACTGAATAACATTTGTAACTGATTATTTTATCCTGTTTCAGAGCTTCGTACACACAGATCTCCAATGAAACTGATTTGTAAAGGTAAAGCAGGAATCTGTTTTCCATCTATGATGATTGCCACGAAATCGATACTCTAATGTTTGAAACTGGTAAGGGGTTTTAATTGCAAGATCCATTAATACATGGTTATCAATACCTTCTATGATAAAATATGTGAATAATTGACTCAGAAATGCAGTATTGATAGAAGCTTGTAAGTTTCTCTGTGAAACTGAAAATGACTCGAACTTTTTATGGTATATAGTTCTATAATCAACAACCGACTCGTCATTGGATGAAATGGAAAAAAACATCTCTACTTTGTACAAGTTTTAAGTTTATCACATTGGGAAAGAATAATGTTCCAAGAAAAAAAATCAAAATGCAGACAACTGATCTTGTCGGCTCCGTATCGATCAATAACTCCATTATTCTTACCATCTTTAAAGTAGAGACTGTGGAAACTAGCTGCTGCTTCCTTTACACAGACAGAAACCAAATGACTTAGTTTCACTATAAGTAAGTGAATTTCTATGTAGGCCTTATGTGCTTAAAGATTTTAAGACAAAGTAATTATCTTCTCCATCAGGTGTCCATCTACTTGAGGCAATAGAGAAGGAAGAAACAGACTGACAAACCTTCTGCACTTTTTATGTAAGTTCCATCTCTTTGTCAGTTTTTAATTTCTCATCAAGACTTGATTCTGTTGCAACTTAGTATTCGTTCTCCAAACCTGATTAGAAAATTTGATAGTCCTCTATTAGCCATTGAAGCAAAAGGACACTATTTAATTCACTACCATTCTCAGCCATAGTCTGTGTTCATAGTTACATGTCATTTAAGATGTTTGTGCAATAGCATGACACTTCAGGTGGGTGGAGAATTATATTTGTCGTAAAAATTCTGAGGTCAATGTTCAAAGTCCCTTGGTGTGAGCGATTCTGAATTTGAAATCTTTTGGTCTCTTCTATTTATTAGGTCGAATAGCGTTGTTTCACAAACTGCATGAAATGTTATGGCATGACTCATTGTATTCTACCTTCTACAAAAGAGTTTCCTTGTATGACATCTGATGCTAAATTTATGTCAGAGAGGCCACCATTCTTTCCTATAGCTAAAGCACCCTGTTTCAGAAACAGGATACCTGAATGAAACAGATTACTCCATCAACCTCCAATCCATGATATCCCTCGCTTTTTACTTCCAGATTAAAATAAGTGATCCCTCTAGTATCCCTTCATGGCGGGATCGAGATAATAACGTACTCTCGTGATCTCACAACTAACCCTAACGACCACAGTAAAGTGGTATGGTGGTTCTCTTGTTCAAGAGGAAAGATTGATCCATGACGGCCTTTATATTAACATCAAAAATCTGGAAACTTTGTAATGACGTTTCGTAAATGTTTAACTAATCATATCTTTATTTTAACCTTTAACTTGAATGATTCGTATTAACGGTATATTCACATTACTTACAATATTACGTTCCGTAATGTATGTGTACACGTTACATTCACCTAACAATATTACGTTCCGTAATGTATGTGTAACGGTACATTCACCTTACAATATTACGTTCCGTAATGTCTGTGTACACGATACATTCACCTTACAACTCGACTCGTAATCCCCGTCACACCAAACATACCTTCCCTCTCAGCCGTGGGTGCTTTATGGTGTATCGGTCAATCCCACTATTCGTTGATACAAAGTAGCCCAAAATTTGGCGGTGGGCGGTGATGACTAGTTGCCTTCCCTCTAGTCTCACACTTCTAAATTAAGATGGGCTAACGCAGATAGCCCTCGTGTAGTTTTGCGCGAAATTTTAAAGAAATGCTGATAGTGTTAGGGTTAACCCTTTCGTGCTGACCCAGTTAAAATTAGGTATCCACACAACTCAATACGTTTATGTGTAAATAATTTAGACATCGTTTCACATATTCAAAACTTTTCATTGCACAAAAAATGTAGCAAAACGTATGACTTGTGTACGTCTTTTTTAGTTAATCTGAAATTCACTAAACACAATTCATTCAAAAGTCACTTTTACATAAATAACAGCGTAAAGGTAGTTTTTGTGTATAAATAATTTAAAGTGTTTCTGTGTAGAATTATTAGAAAAGAAAAACCTTGAAAATTGTAATGAAACCATTGGTTTATGTGAATTGACCATTGTTTTAAAATGTTTCTTTGTAGATGTAATATGAAAATCTCTAGAAATGCATGCATAAAAAATCTATTTCACGTAAATTAAATATTAAATAAATACTTTACTTGCAAATTGACTCTTAAAAAATCTATGAAGTACACGGTAAAACAATTATTTTATGTAGATAAACCAGTAATTTAAGAGTAATTTTCTGCGTAACAACAACGAGACACTTAAAATACATGATAGAATAATTACTTTATCTTTTTTTAATGATAAAATTAGGGGTTAAACTGCTCTCAGTGGACTCAGCAGATAGCCCGATGTGGCTTTGAAAGAAAACACATACACATGTTTTTTTTGTAAGTAAGCATAAAGTTAAACAAAGAGTATTGTAATCCATCCGGGATTTTAATAGTGTGAGTCTGCAAACATATTGCTGAAGGATATTTCCGTGTAAATTAACAGTAGATAACATTACAAATGTAAACTGAAACAGTTAATTTAGAGTAAATTCTAGTAAAGTTAAAATTAGTGAGTTAGTTTAAAGTTTTGAACTCATGTTATTTTCTATAGAGGATAAGATAGAAGTAAGATTAAGGTATATTAATAATTACAGATTGAAAATATAATTTCGAACAATGTCTATATAAAAAAAAACACTTTTCAAAAAATATCACACCATTAGTATGATTGAGGGGTATTCTAAGTACTTACCCTATAAATGATTTATATTAATATGAAAAATAGTCTTTTTCAGCTCTTTTGTAAGATAAATTAATGCATTAATATGAAAACCATGAATTCAACTTGTATTGTCATCATTACGTGTGATGCATAAGATAAATATAAAATCTGAATAATATTTCTTAGTATGAAAAACAGTCCTTTTCAGGAGTACATAGATTGAATTTAATCAAACTTTGATACAAAGTGATTTATTTACGTTTTCAAAGGTTTTGTTGGTCATCGAATTGCAAAGCTACTAACAAGAATATCCAAAGTTAGTGTGGCAAATATCATATTAATCTAGAGTTTGAATGTTTTAACATAAAAATGGTCCTTTTCAGGTTTAATAAATTTTAAATTGAACTGGAAAATTAATATAAATCATGTATTACAGTATACATTTAATGAAACTGTTATATGTAAAACGTCAAGTGTTCAAACACTGTTTATTACTAAATAAATGAATATTTAGATCATAACGATGCTGCAGAATTAATTTCAACTCGTAAATTTTTGCACATGAAGTCAGATTTGACCAGTTTCAGACTGAAACATCTTTTGTGTATAATACGGCTGCATACATTACTCACATCACCTGATTTTTCACCAACAAATTGTAATAATTTAGAGTAAACTTGTAATTAAAACATTTACTAATCATTTGTGTTGGATAATTATATCACAGAAATATTTATGACATTACTACACAATATTTTAAAACTTCACACATTTATTGTAACTCAAACAAAAGAGATTTCAAAAGGTGTCCTTCAGGCTTGGTTTAAATTTCGCGCAAAGCTGCTTGAAGGCTATCTGCACTAGCCGTTCCTAATTTAGCAGTGTACGACTATAGGGAAGACAACTATTTATCACCATCAACCGCCAACTCTTGAGCTACTCTTTCATAAATGAATAGTAGGATTTACCGTCAAATTATAACGCACCCACGGCTGAAAGGGCGAGCATGTTTAGTACAACGGGGATTCGAATCCGCGACCTTTAGATGACGAGTCGAGGTCACCACCACCAAACCATGCCAGGCCTAATTGTTAGGTATACGTCACATAAAAAGGTTTCATGATCCTTTTTTTTGTCCTGTTTTTATATGTGGATTCTGTGACCAATGTGTATAACTTAGTGACAACTAGTGTTTCTTTCACAATTCAAAATGGAAAGTTCTCTGAGAAAGCAATACTTTTTATTCTAGACACTCCGTTCGTACGGGTCTCGGCTTCATTTAGAATAGTGGCTGGAAAAACTAATCCGATGAAATTTCTGTACTGATTCGAAAGATTCTCTTTTCCAATCAAAGAGTTTACAGTTTTGTATTGGAAAGTTTCATCTTTGAAAGGGTTTACAGGAAATAAGCTGGCCGCACCAAGAAGCCATTGGGTTGTGGATCTGAGCGGTTTGCAGAATAACACAGTTTTTCATTCTGCTGAAATACATGGTGGTGAATATCATGTGAGTTGCCTAGCAACGTAGTTCTACCAGAACCGTTTCAGCGAATAGTGTAGTTCATCCTTTAGAGACAAGACTGAGCTAAGAAGTACTTTTCAAAGAAGACTTCGAATTCTTTTTTTGACTAATGTCTATAAAAGAAATATTCTTTATGGTAGTGACTTTCAAAAAATAACATAATGACGACTGCATTTTCTTTTGATGATTTAATTCAAATATTGCATTGCTCATTATATATATATATTGTATTAACATATATTAATTATTTCCAAAGGTATTTATCTACTAACTTATTAGAGAAATGGAGGTTTTTCAACAAAATGTATGTGAAATGGTTTCAAAATTCTCTTTTTACGGCTGTTTTGACCATCAAATACGGCTGGTTTTTAAAATCCAATAATGTCGTATTATACATTCCAAACCACAAGTATCCAATATATTCTGTTAACCATTTCCTTTTCAGATTACACAGGAAAAAAAAAATTAAAAATAGCAAGCCGAAAAATAAGGCTGGTAGAAATTTGTATTTTGGTGAGGATTCAGTTAAAAAATAAATCATTTTTATGAAACTAGGGAACAGATTTTTTAACAACGTCAGCAGAAGTCTTCCTTTACAAGTCGACATGTCTCTACTCTGCCGCCTTCTGTTGGCCGTCGCACACTCTTTATTGGATAGTTTGTTATTCCAATCACAAACACTAAAGCCAGAAGGAAGGTATTCGTACGTCTATTTGTGCTTCGATCAGGAGTTATGACACTCGAGCAGTGTGTGTGACCAGCAATCAACAAGAAAGATAACGCAAAGATTGGTTACAACAAATAAAAGAAATAATAAAAACACTTTAATAACTTTTTGAACGTCGTTTATTTGCTTTGGGTTCTACGAAAGCTTCATTTACCCAATTGTTATTGGTTAACTTTATCAACGTCAGAAAAAAAAAATCATGATTCTTACGCTTGAAACCCCTTCCACCTCTTTCTAAAAAAATTGTTTTTGTACATAAAAAATCTACTGAACAATACCCGTGGTGGGCAGAGCACAGATAGCCCATTGTGTAGCTTTGTGCTTAATTCTAAACAAACAAGGTCTTAGTCATAACAAAAACATTTCTGAAACAAAATAAAACATCTGATATATTTCTGAAACCAAACCCATTTAATTATATCTCTCCTTCCGTATTTCTCACTGCTATAATATTTGTGGTTTAGTTTTGGTCTACTCTAATTCTATAATCCTACCCATTTTAATGTTTGCAATTCACATTCATGTGACAACGGTTAGAATTTTGTCTTTCTGCTCACGTGAATTTCGCGTCTTCATCGGAATATTTGAAAAGAGGTTTTCGTTCGTCTGTCTGTCTGTTACTGGGCTATCTCTTATGCAGCTTCTTAAATCGAATCACTGAACTCTAATGTTATTATATCTCAAGCTTACTTCAGAACTCTCAATTGAGATTACTATGCACATTATTGCACAATATAACAGTATCTGTCCTTAAACTCATGTAATGTTGTCAGATAATTCATTTTCATCTTATTGTCTTTACAAACAATAAAAACAAAGAAACAATACCAACAGCCGATCCTAAGGATAAAATATAATGGCACACCAGTTAACAAGGTATAAAAAATTATAAAGTCAAGCTACTAGTTATTGTTGTAAAACAAATAAACTGGGATAGTGAGGTATAAAATTAGACATTCATGCCTCATTAGAGATTTTTATTTTGCATTTAATTATGAATTTCAAGTCAAAAGTGAGAAAACACAGCATTAGTTGACTTCCTCCTATGACATTCAAATATGATGTCATTTATATGAATGCAAAAATATTTGTTTTGTGTAAAACAAAACACTTAAATTATCGCAATTAGGAACTTCGGTAGGACTAATAAAGATGATATGTAGGTAAAAATGGTCTTATAGCCCTTAAATGCATGTGAACATATATACACACATTATTGGATTAATTACGGTTACTGCGTTAAAATCAGTCTATTATCGAATTCGAAATTTATTAGATTGGCCAGGCCTAATATTATTTTATCACAAGTAACTGCACTTTGATAAAACACTAAATTAATAAAAAGATATGGAGTCACAAGTTATTTTATCTATAAGATATCGTATCTTATGAAATGAAGAAGACCTGTGATAAAGTAGTGTAGATTTAGTAGCGCCAACATCTGTGACAAATCATAGAAATGCTATAGAGAAATGAAATGCACACACGTGTATAAATATTTACTAATTTATTTTGTTACTTGATAAATCTGGGATATTGAGTTCTCGACGTTTTACATTTACGATGACAAAATCAAGTAATACACTTGAATAGCATTTCATATTACTCGATACTGGAATCTGATGGTTCTTCAAAAAAAATTCTAATACAGAGAAGAAAAAAATAAGTGGTTTTTGTTTATCTCAATACGTGTGATACACGTTTCTGAGTCTAAATGTTGCAGATGAATTTTAGTACTGTAAACATTTCTATATAGTAGGTTGATTTTTTTAAAAATTCGCTTTAATGTATTTGTCTGGTCTGTTTTGAATCTCGCGCAAAACTACACGAGGGCTATCTGTTTAGTCTTTAAGAACGAATAGTGGGATTGACCGTTACATTATAACGCCCCACTATTCGTTCTTAAAATACTATCCAAAGAGTTAGCGGTGGGTAGTGAGGACTAGCTGCCTTTCTTCTAGTCTTACACTGCTAAATTAGGGACGGCTAGCGCAGAGAGCCCTCGTGTAGCTTTGCGCGAAATTTAAAAAAACAAACAAACCATTGTTTAATATTTTCTGCTTTCATCCTACCACCTAATAAATATATTTTTGTTATTAAACTTTGGAAAATGCTTGATGATAATTCGGTTTTATTGCGCTACATCCTTCGCGAGAATCGAGTTTTGAATTTAAGCGATATAAGCTTTGAAATTTATCAACATGACACTAGTGGACGTCAACTAATAAACGTTAACGCCTATATACTCTGTTCCAATGTTTCGCATTTTCTGATTGAAACTTTTATAATCAATATAAAGTTTTGACATATTGTTTTAATAAAACGGTAAAGCACATTATTAGCACACTTCATACAAAACGTTAACAGACAGAAAATACAAGACTGTAGTTTTTAGTTATTGAAATGTCCTTTTATTGGCTGATGCGAAAGCTGAATATTGACTTGTCTGTGAGAATATATCTTATGAGCGATGAACGACTTCCTTTTTCCTTTCAGAAACTTGAGCAGCTCAGTAATTAGCGTTCCGAAACATTTTGTTTTGTTCCACAAAGACTTTTTCTGTTCAGATTTTTTTTCTTTGAATAATTACAAAGTCAATGCCAAATCAGCTAAGCCTCGTTTAATGAAGTGGATAAGAAGTGGCTCACATGAAGGATAATCAGATCGTGAGAACACTTGCGTAGGTGGGTAAATGATATCCAGTTATCCAAAACAACCAACTCGTTCTTGCTCAAAATACCACTAATATTATTTACATTCTATCTCGGAGAAGTCGTAACTTGCGAAAATATTTGTTAAAACTTGTGAAGGATACTTGGAGTTAAATTGTAAAAGTAAAAAAATAAGAACATCAAAAGTACGAAACGGAAAAATCCGTAAGGCTTAAGCGTTCTTTTAGATATTGAAGGTAGAACCAGTTCGGAAAAATAACCCATACTTGTGTCTTACGCTCACTCATTCTGATCATTTTTCGAATCCTTTTCGAATAACGAACATGGGTATTTAAATAATATAAGTCAGTTTATTTTAAATTAACTACGTTAAGTTAATAAGGCTAAATTAATTAGATAAACTATTAAAATGACTTAAATGATTCATATTCTAGAGATTTAAACCGAACATTTTCCTTTTTCCTTTGTAAAGACCCATTCCTATTAGAAAACTGAGAGCTCTACGTTTGTTGAACGTTCGTTGTACAACATACATATATATATATTTTTTTACATACGTATTTTGTACTTAAGAAACAGAACGAAGTTTCTCATGCAACTTTGATGAAGACCAGAAAGTTATATGCTTACAAGAAGACCTCTGAATGGACGGATCCCCGGTTTCAGATATTTCTAAAGAAGAAACCTAAATCTTCCGCGTGATTGATTGCGTCGTTTGAAGAGCACACCACTTTGCCCGCTAACCACTGTTCGTATCTGCCACCTGGTTCCCAGTACATGTATGGAACAGCCGAGGCTATCAATCACAGTCATATAGACTGTAAAATTCAACCAAATCGCAGAGGTCTCTTAATCAACCGTTAGCCTTCCATCCATAAGATAGAATGTGAGAAGAATATAAAGAATGAACAAACAGAAGAAAACGATCCGAAAATAAAAACAAACATGATTCGAATAAATGTACTTTGAGAACATGAAAACGTACCGTTTTTGTGTGTTATATTCTTCTAAAACAATAACTTGTTTTCTCTATGTTAACATTTTGCTAGCAATCTACGTCCCAAACTGAAAAGCTGTTTTTATGTTGTTGTTTTTCTATTTTAATTTCAAAAATTAGCATTAAAAAACTGCTTCTTCATTTCTACAACTATCGTGCTACGACTGTGGACCTCACATTAGACGGTTCGATATCCATTGCTTCAAAATGCAGTCAGCCCTTTTCGATTTTTACGTGCGATATAGGAGAAAAAGTCAAAACCTATTCTTCAGTCAGACAAGAGTAGCCCAAGAGATGGTGGTGAATTAGCTACCTTCTCTCAAAAACGTCACTTAAAATATCGGAACGGTTATGCGTTTATAACCCTTACGTAGCTTTAAGTGAATTTCTGAAAGGGTTTGGAAGATTGTATTAACTTACCATCTAACCCTAACCAACAAATTTTCAGTGTTTTAGTTAAAACAATCACAAGTAAGATATGTGCACCTTACTGTAACATAACCAATCATTGCATTACTACAAGCCCCCCACTAGTATAGCGGTATGTCCATGGATGTACAACGCTAAAATCATGGGTTCGATTTCCCTTGGTGGACGCTGCAGATAGCCCAATGGGGCTTTGCTATAAGAAAACACACACACGCATTACTACAAAAATGATCTTAACACCTTTATTTTCCACAATCAATCATTGCATTCATGTGTTTACAAAGTTTTAAAAAGACAAGATGGTTTTTCTTTATATTATACCACAAATTATCAGTTCATCAATTCTTTAATATTTATATAATGTTTTCAGTGTACTTTGCAGGTTTAACATTCAAACATGTACTTGTTATTTCTTTTCATCAATTCATTCCGTAGTTTACGTTCTAAGAAATTTTTCTCTGTATTTTTTCCGTCGTTTACGTTTTTTTTCTGTAATTCTAATACATTCCTGTAAATTAGAATTTTGGTGATTATCCACACTTCCATTACTAAACTGTCAGCATTTCATTTCCCAATCATTTATTTATTTATTATTAATACAATAATGCTTATATTACCCCTATTTCCCTTTAATACAAATGCAGTTCTGAAGTTGGGTATTTATTTATCTTTCATTAGGCTTAGTTACAGCATTCCTCACATTATAAAGGCAGCCTTTAACATTAAGTCGGAACAATATAGGCACTGTATATGTAAAAAAGGCTGGTATGGATAGAGAGTGCACTATGTAGAGGAGCGAACAACGTTTAGACCTTCTTCGGTCACCGTCAGGTTCACAAAGAAAGAAAAAGGTAACTGACCGGAAGCTGACCACATGTTTGAAGAGAGTTGTATAATTGAGTGTAGGAATGTAGAGGGCGTGCTTAGATGTTGGATATATTTATTAATATTGGTATGAAAGTGTTCCTTTGTATTGGTTTATTTGGGTTTAAGTTGTTGCATAAGTAAGACTTAATTTTGCGTTTGTTTCTTTATTTAGTATTTGAGTGTTTTCTATGGTTATGTTGTGTTTATTTGACTTGCAGTGTTCGAAAACGTGTGAAGGTGACTTTTTGTGTTATTTGAATCTGGTTTCCATTTTTCTATTTGTTTCTCCAATATAGAAGTCATGGCGGTTATTACATTGTATCTTATAAACAATGTTGGTGTGGTGCTTGTCAGTGTAGTTTTTACATAGTATAGACCTTGGTTTTGTGCCTGGTTTTTGAATATATTTTGTGTTAACTGGAATGTTATAATAATTTGACCGATGTTTTTCTCACAATATTTTTTTCCACGTAAGAACATCCTCTGTTTCTACTTCCTTCTCTAACTTTCCAGTTCATCACTTGCTCCACTGTTCTAGTGTCATCCATTCTTATGATGTGACCCATCCATCTCAGTCTTCTTTATCTAAATAAATCTATCAGGTCACATTTTTCCCTGCGCTTCAGTATCTCGAAGTTTGATACTTTATCCTTCATAATTATGTAAAGGCAGTATCAGAAATGATACATAAAATCAAGTTTCGTATTCCACAGTTCTTAAATTACTTACGTCAGCGATCATTTCTACTTCTTTATATTTATAAGTGATATTTACGTATCACTTCTTTGAAAGATTACACAAGATAATTACCTAAATTTAAACCAAATAAAGTAAGACTTGAAGTATTTTATTTTAGCCTAAGGTAGAGAATTACTGTAAAATTACGACTTTCTCACAGATTTAAAATAATGCAAAACACCTGCGTGAATTTTTTCGAAATATTACAGAACATACTTGAATAAAGATGTTGAGAGTGAAAATATAATCATATCAATAATCCTCACTCATTTAAGGATTATATATCATTTATGATCATATTTTATTTTGATGATTACCTGACGTCAACGAGTACTAACAAATCTTCTATACGAAATTGTTTATTTTTAGAACAAGACCCCATCGGGTTATCTGTTTTGTCCACTGTGGGGAATCGAACACAGAATTTTAGTGTCGCAAGTTCGTTAACTTATGGCTGTTCCACCACGTTAACGCCCCAGCCCCCCCCCGCTAGTACAGCGGTATGTCTACGGAGTTACAACGCTAAAATCAGGGGTTCGATTCCCATCGGTGGGCTGAAGCAGATAACCCGATGTGACTTTGCTATAAGAAAACACACACTCCACTACGTTTTCAGTATGAATTATCAGTAATATAAAAAGTAAGCTCCTTATAAAACGTGGTGGAGTTTCATAAGATTACACTTAAGTATGCTACTCTCCCTCCGGTTAATAATACATTTCGGAGAGCACCTTAAGGATATTCCTTTTACCAAACCTTGATCTTATTCAAAGCTCATGTTGTTATTGTTTTTAGCGTTGGTTCTACTTAATCAGATTAGACTTGTCACGGAGGAAGCTTTCACTTTTTTTTTTAAGCCTTGTTTTAATATATACTGCGTTACGATCTTTCTCTTCTGCTTCTCCAGAATTTATAGGTATCGTCCTGTATTTCTCCAACATCATATTTAAAATCTCTGTCCTAACAAGATACACACATATGTATTTAATATCTTCACTGTTCATCCTAATGCTCTTATTTTCGCTTTCTTAGCTCGACGAAACTTCTGTTGTCACTCAGACGAATCAGTTCAAAATGAAACAAATTAGTGCAAGGTAGCTCTTGTATATCAGTTCAAAATGAAACAAATTAGTGCAAGGTAGCTCTTGTATATCAGTTCAAAATGAAACAAATTAGTGCAAGGTAGCTCTTGTATATCAGTTCAAAATGAAACAAATTAGTGCAAGGTAGCTCTTGTATATCAGTTCAAAATGAAACAAATTAGTGCAAGGTAGCTCTTGTATATCAGTTCAAAATGAAACAAATTAGTGCAAGGTAGCTCTTGTATATCAGTTCAAAATGAAACAAATTAGTGCAAGGTAGCTCTTGTATATCAGTTCAAAATGAAACAAATTAGTGCAAGGTAGCTCTTGTATATCAGTTCAAAATGAAACAAATTAGTGCAAGGTAGCTCTTGTATATCAGTTCAAAATGAAACAAATTAGTGCAAGGTAGCTAGCTCTTAGTATATCAGTTCAAAATGAAACAAATGTTAGTGCAAGGTAGCTCTTGTATATCAGTTCAAAATGAAACAAATTAGTGCAAGGTAGCTCTTGTATATCAGTTCAAAATGAAACAAATTAGTGCAAGGTAGCTCTTGTATATCAGTTCAAAATGAAACAAATTAGTGCAAGGTAGCTCTTGTATATCAGTTCAAAATGAAACAAATTAGTGCAAGGTAGCTCTTGTATATCAGTTCAAAATGAAACAAATTAGTGCAAGGTAGCTCTTGTATATCAGTTCAAAATGAAACAAATTAGTGCAAGGTAGCTCTTGTATATCAGTTCAAAATGAAACAAATTAGTGCAAGGTAGCTCTTGTATATCAGTTCAAAATGAAACAAATTAGTGCAAGGTAGCTCTTGTATATCAGTTCAAAATGAAACAAATTAGTGCAAGGTAGCTCTTGTATATCAGTTCAAAATGAAACAAATTAGTGCAAGGTAGCTCTTGTATATCAGTTCAAAATGAAACAAATTAGTGCAAGGTAGCTCTTGTATATCAGTTCAAAATGAAACAAATTAGTGCAAGGTAGCTCTTGTATATCAGTTCAAAATGAAACAAATTAGTGCAAGGTAGCTCTTGTATATCAGTTCAAAATGAAACAAATTAGTGCAAGGTAGCTCTTGTATATCAGTTCAAAATGAAACAAATTAGTGCAAGGTAGCTCTTGTATATCAGTTCAAAATGAAACAAATTAGTGCAAGGTAGCTCTTGTATATCAGTTCAAAATGAAACAAATTAGTGCAAGGTAGCTCTTGTATATCAGTTCAAAATGAAACAAATTAGTGCAAGGTAGCTCTTGTATATCAGTTCAAAATGAAACAAATTAGTGCAAGGTAGCTCTTGTATATCAGTTCAAAATGAAACAAAGGTAGCTCTTGTAATCACAAATTAGTGCAAGGTAGCTCTTGTATATCAGTTCAAAATGAAACAAATTAGTGCAAGGTAGCTCTTGTATATCAGTTCAAAATGAAACAAATTAGTGCAAGGTAGCTCTTGTATATCAGTTCAAAATGAAACAAATTAGTGCAAGGTAGCTCTTGTATATCAGTTCAAAATGAAACAAATTAGTGCAAGGTAGCTCTTGTATATCAGTTCAAAATGAAACAAATTAGTGCAAGGTAGCTCTTGTATATCAGTTCAAAATGAAACAAATTAGTGCAAGGTAGCTCTTGTATATCAGTTCAAAATGAAACAAATTAGTGCAAGGTAGCTCTTGTATATCAGTTCAAAATGAAACAAATTAGTGCAAGGTAGCTCTTGTATATCAGTTCAAAATGAAACAAATTAGTGCAAGGTAGCTCTTGTATATCAGTTCAAAATGAAACAAATTAGTGCAAGGTAGCTCTTGTATATCAGTTCAAAATGAAACAAATTAGTGCAAGGTAGCTCTTGTATATCAGTTCAAAATGAAACAAATTAGTGCAAGGTAGCTCTTGTATATCAGTTCAAAATGAAACAAATTAGTGCAAGGTAGCTCTTGTATATCAGTTCAAAATGAAACAAATTAGTGCAAGGTAGCTCTTGTATATCAGTTCAAAATGAAACAAATTAGTGCAAGGTAGCTCTTGTATATCAGTTCAAAATGAAACAAATTAGTGCAAGGTAGCTCTTGTATATCAGTTCAAAATGAAACAAATTAGTGCAAGGTAGCTCTTGTATATCAGTTCAAAATGAAACAAATTAGTGCAAGGTAGCTCTTGTATATCAGTTCAAAATGAAACAAATTAGTGCAAGGTAGCTCTTGTATATCAGTTCAAAATGAAACAAATTAGTGCAAGGTAGCTCTTGTATATCAGTTCAAAATGAAACAAATTAGTGCAAGGTAGCTCTTGTATATCAGTTCAAAATGAAACAAATTAGTGCAAGGTAGCTCTTGTATATCAGTTCAAAATGAAACAAATTAGTGCAAGGTAGCTCTTGTATATCAGTTCAAAATGAAACAAATTAGTGCAAGGTAGCTCTTGTATATCAGTTCAAAATGAAACAAATTAGTGCAAGGTAGCTCTTGTATATCAGTTCAAAATGAAACAAATTAGTGCAAGGTAGCTCTTGTATATCAGTTCAAAATGAAACAAATTAGTGCAAGGTAGCTCTTGTATATCAGTTCAAAATGAAACAAATTAGTGCAAGGTAGCTCTTGTATATCAGTTCAAAATGAAACAATATTTCAAAATGAAACAAATTAGTGCAAGGTAGCTCTTGTATATCAGTTCAAAATGAAACAAATTAGTGCAAGGTAGCTCTTGTATATCAGTTCAAAATGAAACAAATTAGTGCAAGGTAGCTCTTGTATATCAGTTCAAAATGAAACAAATTAGTGCAAGGTAGCTCTTGTATATCAGTTCAAAATGAAACAAATTAGTGCAAGGTAGCTCTTGTATATCAGTTCAAAATGAAACAAATTAGTGCAAGGTAGCTCTTGTATATCAGTTCAAAATGAAACAAATTAGTGCAAGGTAGCTCTTGTATATCAGTTCAAAATGAAACAAATTAGTGCAAGGTAGCTCTTGTATATCAGTTCAAAATGAAACAAATTAGTGCAAGGTAGCTCTTGTATATCAGTTCAAAATGAAACAAATTAGTGCAAGGTAGCTCTTGTATATCAGTTCAAAATGAAACAAATTAGTGCAAGGTAGCTCTTGTATATCAGTTCAAAATGAAACAAATTAGTGCAAGGTAGCTCTTGTATATCAGTTCAAAATGAAACAAATTAGTGCAAGGTAGCTCTTGTATATCAGTTCAAAATGAAACAAATTAGTGCAAGGTAGCTCTTGTATATCAGTTCAAAATGAAACAAATTAGTGCAAGGTAGCTCTTGTATATCAGTTCAAAATGAAACAAATTAGTGCAAGGTAGCTCTTGTATATCAGTTCAAAATGAAACAAATTAGTGCAAGGTAGCTCTTGTATATCAGTTCAAAATGAAACAAATTAGTGCAAGGTAGCTCTTGTATATCAGTTCAAAATGAAACAAATTAGTGCAAGGTAGCTCTTGTATATCAGTTCAAAATGAAACAAATTAGTGCAAGGTAGCTCTTGTATATCAGTTCAAAATGAAACAAATTAGTGCAAGGTAGCTCTTGTATATCAGTTCAAAATGAAACAAATTAGTGCAAGGTAGCTCTTGTATATCAGTTCAAAATGAAACAAATTAGTGCAAGGTAGCTCTTGTATATCAGTTCAAAATGAAACAAATTAGTGCAAGGTAGCTCTTGTATATCAGTTCAAAATGAAACAAATTAGTGCAAGGTAGCTCTTGTATATCAGTTCAAAATGAAACAAATTAGTGCAAGGTAGCTCTTGTATATCAGTTCAAAATGAAACAAATTAGTGCAAGGTAGCTCTTGTATATCAGTTCAAAATGAAACAAATTAGTGCAAGGTAGCTCTTGTATATCAGTTCAAAATGAAACAAATTAGTATATCAGTTCAAAATGAAACAAATTAGTGCAAGGTAGCTCTTGTATATCAGTTCAAAATGAAACAAATTAGTGCAAGGTAGCTCTTGTATATCAGTTCAAAATGAAACAAATTAGTGCAAGGTAGCTCTTGTATATCAGTTCAAAATGAAACAAATTAGTGCAAGGTAGCTCTTGTATATCAGTTCAAAATGAAACAAATTAGTGCAAGGTAGCTCTTGTATATCAGTTCAAAATGAAACAAATTAGTGCAAGGTAGCTCTTGTATATCAGTTCAAAATGAAACAAATTAGTGCAAGGTAGCTCTTGTATATCAGTTCAAAATGAAACAAATTAGTGCAAGGTAGCTCTTGTATATCAGTTCAAAATGAAACAAATTAGTGCAAGGTAGCTCTTGTATATCAGTTCAAAATGAAACAAATTAGTGCAAGGTAGCTCTTGTATATCAGTTCAAAATGAAACAAATTAGTGCAAGGTAGCTCTTGTATATCAGTTCAAAATGAAACAAATTAGTGCAAGGTAGCTCTTGTATATCAGTTCAAAATGAAACAAATTAGTGCAAGGTAGCTCTTGTATATCAGTTCAAAATGAAACAAATTAGTGCAAGGTAGCTCTTGTATATCAGTTCAAAATGAAACAAATTAGTGCAAGGTAGCTCTTGTATATCAGTTCAAAATGAAACAAATTAGTGCAAGGTAGCTCTTGTATATCAGTTCAAAATGAAACAAAGTGCAAGGTAGTATCAGTTAAAATGAAACTTAGTGCAAGGTAGCTTGTATATCAGTTCAAAATGAAACAAATTAGTGCAAGGTAGCTCTTGTATATCAGTTCAAAATGAAACAAATTAGTGCAAGGTAGCTCTTGTATATCAGTTCAAAATGAAACAAATTAGTGCAAGGTAGCTCTTGTATATCAGTTCAAAATGAAACAAATTAGTAGGTAGCTCTTGTATATCAGTTCAAAATGAAACAAATTAGTGCAAGGTAGCTCTTGTATATCAGTTCAAAATGAAACAAATTAGTGCAAGGTAGCTCTTGTATATCAGTTCAAAATGAAACAAATTAGTGCAAGGTAGCTCTTGTATATCAGTTCAAAATGAAACAAATTAGTGCAAGGTAGCTCTTGTATATCAGTTCAAAATGAAACAAATTAGTGCAAGGTAGCTCTTGTATATCAGTTCAAAATGAAACAAATTAGTGCAAGGTAGCTCTTGTATATCAGTTCAAAATGAAACAAATTAGTGCAAGGTAGCTCTTGTATATCAGTTCAAAATGAAACAAATTAGTGCAAGGTAGCTCTTGTATATCAGTTCAAAATGAAACAAATTAGTGCAAGGTAGCTCTTGTATATCAGTTCAAAATGAAACAAATTAGTGCAAGGTAGCTCTTGTATATCAGTTCAAAATGAAACAAATTAGTGCAAGGTAGCTCTTGTATATCAGTTCAAAATGAAACAAATTAGTGCAAGGTAGCTCTTGTATATCAGTTCAAAATGAAACAAATTAGTGCAAGGTAGCTCTTGTATATCAGTTCAAAATGAAACAAATTAGTGCAAGGTAGCTCTTGTATATCAGTTCAAAATGAAACAAATTAGTGCAAGGTAGCTCTTGTATATCAGTTCAAAATGAAACAAATTAGTGCAAGGTAGCTCTTGTATATCAGTTCAAAATGAAACAAATTAGTGCAAGGTAGCTCTTGTATATCAGTTCAAAATGAAACAAATTAGTGCAAGGTAGCTCTTGTATATCAGTTCAAAATGAAACAAATTAGTGCAAGGTAGCTCTTGTATATCAGTTCAAAATGAAACAAATTAGTGCAAGGTAGCTCTTGTATATCAGTTCAAAATGAAACAAATTAGTGCAAGGTAGCTCTTGTATATCAGTTCAAAATGAAACAAATTAGTGCAAGGTAGCTCTTGTATATCAGTTCAAAATGAAACAAATTAGTGCAAGGTAGCTCTTGTATATCAGTTCAAAATGAAACAAATTAGTGCAAGGTAGCTCTTGTATATCAGTTCAAAATGAAACAAATTAGTGCAAGGTAGCTCTTGTATATCAGTTCAAAATGAAACAAATTAGTGCAAGGTAGCTCTTGTATATCAGTTCAAAATGAAACAAATTAGTGCAAGGTAGCTCTTGTATATCAGTTCAAAATGAAACAAATTAGTGCAAGGTAGCTCTTGTATATCAGTTCAAAATGAAACAAATTAGTGCAAGGTAGCTCTTGTATATCAGTTCAAAATGAAACAAATTAGTGCAAGGTAGCTCTTGTATATCAGTTCAAAATGAAACAAATTAGTGCAAGGTAGCTCTTGTATATCAGTTCAAAATGAAACAAATTAGTGCAAGGTAGCTCTTGTATATCAGTTCAAAATGAAACAAATTAGTGCAAGGTAGCTCTTGTATATCAGTTCAAAATGAAACAAATTAGTGCAAGGTAGCTCTTGTATATCAGTTCAAAATGAAACAAATTAGTGCAAGGTAGCTCTTCAAAATGAAACAAATAAATGAAACAAATTAGTTCAAACAAATTAGTGCAAGGTAGCTCTTGTATATCAGTTCAAATGATGAAACAAATTAGTGCAAGGTAGCTCTTGTATATCAGTTCAAAATGAAACAAATTAGTGCAAGGTAGCTCTTGTATATCAGTTCAAAATGAAACAAATTAGTGCAAGGTAGCTCTTGTATATCAGTTCAAAATGAAACAAATTAGTGCAAGGTAGCTCTTGTATATCAGTTCAAAATGAAACAAATTAGTGCAAGGTAGCTCTTGTATATCAGTTCAAAATGAAACAAATTAGTGCAAGGTAGCTCTTGTATATCAGTTCAAAATGAAACAAATTAATTATATCAGTTCAAAATGAAACAAATTAGTGCAAGGTAGCTCTTGTATATCAGTTCAAAATGAAACAAATTAGTGCAAGGTAGCTCTTGTATATCAGTTCAAAATGAAACAAATTAGTGCAAGGTAGCTCTTGTATATCAGTTCAAAATGAAACAAATTAGTGCAAGGTAGCTCTTGTATATCAGTTCAAAATGAAACAAATTAGTGCAAGGTAGCTCTTGTATATCAGTTCAAAATGAAACAAATTAGTGCAAGGTAGCTCTTGTATATCAGTTCAAAATGAAACAAATTAGTGCAAGGTAGCTCTTGTATATCAGTTCAAAATGAAACAAATTAGTGCAAGGTAGCTCTTGTATATCAGTTCAAAATGAAACAAATTAGTGCAAGGTAGCTCTTGTATATCAGTTCAAAATGAAACAAATTAGTGCAAGGTAG
Source organism: Tachypleus tridentatus (assembly GCF_004210375.1). Taxonomy (NCBI): domain Eukaryota; kingdom Metazoa; phylum Arthropoda; class Merostomata; order Xiphosura; family Limulidae; genus Tachypleus; species Tachypleus tridentatus. The sequence goes on from NC_134828.1 coordinate 112,630,475, forward strand.
CTCTTGTATATCAGTTCAAAATGAAACAAATTAGTGCAAGGTAGCTCTTGTATATCAGTTCAAAATGAAACAAATTAGTGCAAGGTAGCTCTTGTATATCAGTTCAAAATGAAACAAATTAGTGCAAGGTAGCTCTTGTATATCAGTTCAAAATGAAACAAATTAGTGCAAGGTAGCTCTTGTATATCAGTTCAAAATGAAACAAATTAGTGCAAGGTAGCTCTTGTATATCAGTTCAAAATGAAACAAATTAGTGCAAGGTAGCTCTTGTATATCAGTTCAAAATGAAACAAATTAGTGCAAGGTATCATATCAGTTCAAAATGAAACAATTTAGTGCAAGGTAGCTCTTGTATATCAGTTCAAAATGAAACAAATTAGTGCAAGGTAGCTCTTGTATATCAGTTCAAAATGAAACAAATTAGTGCAAGGTAGCTCTTGTATATCAGTTCAAAATGAAACAAATTAGTGCAAGGTAGCTCTTGTATATCAGTTCAAAATGAAACAAATTAGTGCAAGGTAGCTCTTGTATATCAGTTCAAAATGAAACAAATTAGTGCAAGGTAGCTCTTGTATATCAGTTCAAAATGAAACAAATTAGTGCAAGGTAGCTCTTGTATATCAGTTCAAAATGAAACAAATTAGTGCAAGGTAGCTCTTGTATATCAGTTCAAAATGAAACAAATTAGTGCAAGGTAGCTCTTGTATATCAGTTCAAAATGAAACAAATTAGTGCAAGGTAGCTCTTGTATATCAGTTCAAAATGAAACAAATTAGTGCAAGGTAGCTCTTGTATATCAGTTCAAAATGAAACAAATTAGTGCAAGGTAGCTCTTGTATATCAGTTCAAAATGAAACAAATTAGTGCAAGGTAGCTCTTGTATATCAGTTCAAAATGAAACAAATTAGTGCAAGGTAGCTCTTGTATATCAGTTCAAAATGAAACAGTTCAAATATCAGTTCAAAATGAAACAAATTAGTGCAAGGTAGCTCTTGTATATCAGTTCAAAATGAAACAAATTAGTGCAAGGTAGCTCTTGTATATCAGTTCAAAATGAAACAAATTAGTGCAAGGTAGCTCTTGTATATCAGTTCAAAATGAAACAAATTAGTGCAAGGTAGCTCTTGTATATCAGTTCAAAATGAAACAAATTAGTGCAAGGTAGCTCTTGTATATCAGTTCAAAATGAAACAAATTAGTGCAAGGTAGCTCTTGTATATCAGTTTAAAATGAAATCAGTTCAAATTAGTGCAAGGTAGCTCTTGTATATCAGTTCAAAATGAAACAAATTAGTGCAAGGTAGCTCTTGTATATCAGTTCAAAATGAAACAAATTAGTGCAAGGTAGCTCTTGTATATCAGTTCAAAATGAAACAAATTAGTGCAAGGTAGCTCTTGTATATCAGTTCAAAATGAAACAAATTAGTGCAAGGTAGCTCTTGTATATCAGTTCAAAATGAAACAAATTAGTGCAAGGTAGCTCTTGTATATCAGTTCAAAATGAAACAAATTAGTGCAAGGTAGCTCTTGTATATCAGTTCAAAATGAAACAAATTAGTGCAAGGTAGCTCTTGTATATCAGTTCAAAATGAAACAAATTAGTGCAAGGTAGCTCTTGTATATCAGTTCAAAATGAAACAAATTAGTGCAAGGTAGCTCTTGTATATCAGTTCAAAATGAAACAAATTAGTGCAAGGTAGCTCTTGTATATCAGTTCAAAATGAAACAAATTAGTGCAAGGTAGCTCTTGTATATCAGTTCAAAATGAAACAAATTAGTGCAAGGTAGCTCTTGTATATCAGTTCAAAATGAAACAAATTAGTGCAAGGTAGCTCTTGTATATCAGTTCAAAATGAAACAAATTAGTGCAAGGTAGCTCTTGTATATCAGTTCAAAATGAAACAAATTAGTGCAAGGTAGCTCTTGTATATCAGTTCAAAATGAAACAAATTAGTGCAAGGTAGCTCTTGTATATCAGTTCAAAATGAAACAAATTAGTGCAAGGTAGCTCTTGTATATCAGTTCAAAATGAAACAAATTAGTGCAAGGTAGCTCTTGTATATCAGTTCAAAATGAAACAAATTAGTGCAAGGTAGCTCTTGTATATCAGTTCAAAATGAAACAAATTAGTGCAAGGTAGCTCTTGTATATCAGTTCAAAATGAAACAAATTAGTGCAAGGTAGCTCTTGTATATCAGTTCAAAATGAAACAAATTAGTGCAAGGTAGCTCTTGTATATCAGTTCAAAATGAAACAAATTAGTGCAGTTCAAAATGAAACAAATAGCTCTTGTATATCAGTTCAAAATGAAACAAATTAGTGCAAGGTAGCTCTTGTATATCAGTTCAAAATGAAACAAATTAGTGCAAGGTAGCTCTTGTATATCAGTTCAAAATGAAACAAATTAGTGCAAGGTAGCTCTTGTATATCAGTTCAAAATGAAACAAATTAGTGCAAGGTAGCTCTTGTATATCAGTTCAAAATGAAACAAATTAGTGCAAGGTAGCTCTTGTATATCAGTTCAAAATGAAACAAATTAGTGCAAGGTAGCTCTTGTATATCAGTTCAAAATGAAACAAATTAGTGCAAGGTAGCTCTTGTATATCAGTTCAAAATGAAACAAATTAGTGCAAGGTAGCTCTTGTATATCAGTTCAAAATGAAACAAATTAGTGCAAGGTAGCTCTTGTATATCAGTTCAAAATGAAACAAATTAGTGCAAGGTAGCTCTTGTATATCAGTTCAAAATGAAACAAATTAGTGCAAGGTAGCTCTTGTATATCAGTTCAAAATGAAACAAATTAGTGCAAGGTAGCTCTTGTATATCAGTTCAAAATGAAACAAATTAGTGCAAGGTAGCTCTTGTATATCAGTTCAAAATGAAACAAATTAGTGCAAGGTAGCTCTTGTATATCAGTTCAAAATGAAACAAATTAGTGCAAGGTAGCTCTTGTATATCAGTTCAAAATCAGTTAGTGCAAGGTAGCTCTTGTATATCAGTTCAAAATGAAACAAATTAGTGCAAGGTAGCTCTTGTATATCAGTTCAAAATGAAACAAATTAGTGCAAGGTAGCTCTTGTATATCAGTTCAAAATGAAACAAATTAGTGCAAGGTAGCTCTTGTATATCAGTTCAAAATGAAACAAATTAGTGCAAGGTAGCTCTTGTATATCAGTTCAAAATGAAACAAATTAGTGCAAGGTAGCTCTTGTATATCAGTTCAAAATGAAACAAATTAGTGCAAGGTAGCTCTTGTATATCAGTTCAAAATGAAACAAATTAGTGCAAGGTAGCTCTTGTATATCAGTTCAAAATGAAACAAATTAGTGCAAGGTAGCTCTTGTATATCAGTTCAAAATGAAACAAATTAGTGCAAGGTAGCTCTTGTATATCAGTTCAAAATGAAACAAATTAGTGCAAGGTAGCTCTTGTATATCAGTTCAAAATGAAACAAATTAGTGCAAGGTAGCTCTTGTATATCAGTTCAAAATGAAACAAATTAGTGCAAGGTAGCTCTTGTATATCAGTTCAAAATGAAACAAATTAGTGCAAGGTAGCTCTTGTATATCAGTTCAAAATGAAACAAATTAGTGCAAGGTAGCTCTTGTATATCAGTTCAAAATGAAACAAATTAGTGCAAGGTAGCTCTTGTATATCAGTTCAAAATGAAACAAATTAGTGCAAGGTAGCTCTTTGTATATCAGTTCAAAATGAAACAAATTAGTGCAAGGTAGCTCTTGTATATCAGTTCAAAATGAAACAAATTAGTGCAAGGTAGCTCTTGTATATCAGTTCAAAATGAAACAAATTAGTGCAAGGTAGCTCTTGTATATCAGTTCAAAATGAAACAAATTAGTGCAAGGTAGCTCTTGTATATCAGTTCAAAATCAGAAAATGAAACAAATTAGTGCAAGGTAGTTCTTGTATATCAGTTCAAAATGAAACAAATTAGTGCAAGGTAGCTCTTGTATATCAGTTCAAAATGAAACAAATTAGTGCAAGGTAGCTCTTGTATATCAGTTCAAAATGAAACAAATTAGTGCAAGGTAGCTCTTGTATATCAGTTCAAAATGAAACAAATTAGTGCAAGGTAGCTCTTGTATATCAGTTCAAAATGAAACAAATTAGTGCAAGGTAGCTCTTGTATATCAGTTCAAAATGAAACAAATTAGTGCAAGGTAGCTCTTGTATATCAGTTCAAAATGAAACAAATTAGTGCAAGGTAGCTCTTGTATATCAGTTCAAAATGAAACAAATTAGTGCAAGGTAGCTCTTGTATATCAGTTCAAAATGAAACAAATTAGTGCAAGGTAGCTCTTGTATATCAGTTCAAAATGAAACAAATTAGTGCAAGGTAGCTCTTGTATATCAGTTCAAAATGAAACAAATCATATCAGTTCAAAATGAAACAAATTAGTGCAAGGTAGCTCTTGTATATCAGTTCAAAATGAAACAAATTAGTGCAAGGTAGCTCTTGTATATCAGTTCAAAATGAAACAAATTAGTGCAAGGTAGCTCTTGTATATCAGTTCAAAATGAAACAAATTAGTGCAAGGTAGCTCTTGTATATCAGTTCAAAATGAAACAAATTAGTGCAAGGTAGCTCTTGTATATCAGTTCAAAATGAAACAAATTAGTGCAAGGTAGCTCTTGTATATCAGTTCAAAATGAAACAAATTAGTGCAAGGTAGCTCTTGTATATCAGTTCAAAATGAAACAAATTAGTGCAAGGTAGCTCTTGTATATCAGTTCAAAATGAAACAAATTAGTGCAAGGTAGCTCTTGTATATCAGTTCAAAATGAAACAAATTAGTGCAAGGTAGCTCTTGTATATCAGTTCAAAATGTATATCAGTTCAAAATGAAACAAATTAGTGCAAGGTAGCTCTTGTATATCAGTTCAAAATGAAACAAATTAGTGCAAGGTAGCTCTTGTATATCAGTTCAAAATGAAACAAATTAGTGCAAGGTAGCTCTTGTATATCATATCAGTTCAAAATGAAACAAATTAGTGCAAGGTAGCTCTTGTATATCAGTTCAAAATGAAACAAATTAGTGCAAGGTAGCTCTTGTATATCAGTTCAAAATGAAACAAATTAGTGCAAGGTAGCTCTTGTATATCAGTTCAAAATGAAACAAATTAGTGCAAGGTAGCTCTTGTATATCAGTTCAAAATGAAACAAATTAGTGCAAGGTAGCTCTTGTATATCAGTTCAAAATGAAACAAATTAGTGCAAGGTAGCTCTTGTATATCAGTTCAAAATGAAACAAATTAGTGCAAGGTAGCTCTTGTATATCAGTTCAAAATGAAACAAATTAGTGCAAGGTAGCTCTTGTATATCAGTTCAAAATGAAACAAATTAGTGCAAGGTAGCTCTTGTATATCAGTTCAAAATGAAACAAATTAGTGCAAGGTAGCTCTTTATATCAGTTCAAAATGAAACAACTTAGTGTAAGATAGCTTTTTATATCAGTTCAAATTGAAACATATTAGTGGAAGGTAGCTCTTGTATATCAGTTCAAAATGAAACAAATTAGTGCAAGGTAGCTCTTGTATATCAGTTCAAAATGAAACAAATTAGTGCAAGGTAGCTCTTGTATATCAGTTCAAAATGAAACAAATTAGTGCAATCAGTTAGCTCTTCTTGTATATCAGTTCAAAATGAAACAAATTAGTGCAAGGTAGCTCTTGTATATCAGTTCAAAATGAAACAAATTAGTGCAAGGTAGCTCTTGTATATCAGTTCAAAATGAAACAAATTAGTGCAAGGTAGCTCTTGTATATCAGTTCAAAATGAAACAAATTAGTGCAAGGTAGCTCTTGTATATCAGTTCAAAATGAAACAAATTAGTGCAAGGTAGCTCTTATATATCAGTTCAAAATGAAACAAAAATAGTGCAAGGTAGCTCTTGTATATCAGTTCAAAATGAAACAAATTAGTGCAAGGTAGCTCTTGTATATCAGTTCAAAATGAAACAAATTAGTGCAAGGTAGCTCTTGTATATCAGTTCAAAATGAAACAAATTAGTGCAAGGTAGCTCTTGTATATCAGTTCAAAATGTATATCAGTTCAAAATGAAACAAATTAGTGCAAGGTAGCTCTTGTATATCAGTTCAAAATGAAACAAATTAGTGCAAGGTAGCTCTTGTATATCAGTTCAAAATGAAACAAATTAGTGCAAGGTAGCTCTTGTATATCAGTTCAAAATGAAACAAATTAGTGCAAGGTAGCTCTTGTATATCAGTTCAAAATGAAACAAATTAGTGCAAGGTAGCTCTTGTATATCAGTTCAAAATGAAACAAATTAGTAGCTAGCTCTTGTATATCAGTTCAAAATGAAACAAATTAGTGCAAGGTAGCTCTTGTATATCAGTTCAAAATGAAACAAATTAGTGCAAGGTAGCTCTTGTATATCAGTTCAAAATGAAACAAATTAGTGCAAGGTAGCTCTTGTATATCAGTTCAAAATGAAACAAATTAGTGCAAGGTAGCTCTTTGTATATCAGTTCAAAATGAAACAAATTAGTGCAAGGTAGCTCTTGTATATCAGTTCAAAATGAAACAAATTAGTGCAAGGTAGCTCTTGTATATCAGTTCAAAATGAAACAAATTAGTGCAAGGTAGCTCTTGTATATCAGTTCAAAATGAAACAAATTAGTGCAAGGTAGCTCTTGTATATCAGTTCAAAATGAAACAAATTAGTGCAAGGTAGCTCTTGTATATCAGTTCAAAATGAAACAAATTAGTGCAAGGTAGCTCTTGTATATCAGTTCAAAATGAAACAAATTAGTGCAAGGTAGCTCTTGTATATCAGTTCAAAATGAAACAAATTAGTGCAAGGTAGCTCTTGTATATCAGTTCAAAATGAAACAAATTAGTGCAAGGTAGCTCTTGTATATCAGTTCAAAATGAAACAAATTAGTGCAAGGTAGCTCTTGTATATCAGTTCAAAATGAAACAAATTAGTGCAAGGTAGCTCTTGTATATCAGTTCAAAATGAAACAAATTAGTGCAAGGTAGCTCTTGTATATCAGTTCAAAATGAAACAAATTAGTGCAAGGTAGCTCTTGTATATCAGTTCAAAATGAAACAAATTAGTGCAAGGTAGCTCTTGTATATCAGTTCAAAATGAAACAAATTAGTGCAAGGTAGCTCTTGTATATCAGTTCAAAATGAAACAAATTAGTGCAAGGTAGCTCTTGTATATCAGTTCAAAATGAAACAAATTAGTGCAAGGTAGCTCTTGTATATCAGTTCAAAATGAAACAAATTAGTGCAAGGTAGCTCTTGTATATCAGTTCAAAATGAAACAAATTAGTGCAAGGTAGCTCTTGTATATCAGTTCAAAATGAAACAAATTAGTGCAAGGTAGCTCTTGTATATCAGTTCAAAATGAAACAAATTAGTGCAAGGTAGCTCTTGTATATCAGTTCAAAATGAAACAAATTAGTGCAAGGTAGCTCTTGTATATCAGTTCAAAATGAAACAAATTAGTGCAAGGTAGCTCTTGTATATCAGTTCATCAGTGCAAGGTAGCTCTTGTATATCAGTTCATGAAACAAATTAGTGCAAGGTAGCTCTTGTATATCAGTTCAAAATGAAACAAATTAGTGCAAGGTAGCTCTTGTATATCAGTTCAAAATGAAACAAATTAGTGCAAGGTAGCTCTTGTATATCAGTTCAAAATGAAACAAATTAGTGCAAGGTAGCTCTTGTATATCAGTTCAAAATGAAACAAATTAGTGCAAGGTAGCTCTTGTATATCAGTTCAAAATGAAACAAATTAGTGCAAGGTAGCTCTTGTATATCAGTTCAAAATGAAACAAATTAGTGCAAGGTAGCTCTTGTATATCAGTTCAAAATGAAACAAATTAGTGCAAGGTAGCTCTTGTATATCAGTTCAAAATGAAACAAATTAGTGCAAGGTAGCTCTTGTATATCAGTTCAAAATGAAACAAATTAGTGCAAGGTAGCTCTTGTATATCAGTTCAAAATGAAACAAATTAGTGCAAGGTAGCTCTTGTATATCAGTTCAAAATGAAACAAATTAGTGCAAGGTAGCTCTTGTATATCAGTTCAAAATGAAACAAATTAGTGCAAGGTAGCTCTTGTATATCAGTTCAAAATGAAACAAATTAGTGCAAGGTAGCTCTTGTATATCAGTTCAAAATGAAACAAATTAGTGCAAGGTAGCTCTTGTATATCAGTTCAAAATGAAACAAATTAGTGCAAGGTAGCTCTTGTATATCAGTTCAAAATGAAACAAATTAGTGCAAGGTAGCTCTTGTATATCAGTTCAAAATGAAACAAATTAGTGCAAGGTAGCTCTTGTATATCAGTTCAAAATGAAACAAATTAGTGCAAGGTAGCTCTTGTATATCAGTTCAAAATGAAACAAATTAGTGCAAGGTAGCTCTTGTATATCAGTTCAAAATGAAACAAATTAGTGCAAGGTAGCTCTTGTATATCAGTTCAAAATGAAACAAATTAGTGCAAGGTAGCATATCAGTTAAAATGAAACAAATTAGTGCAAGGTAGCTCTTGTATATCAGTTCAAAATGAAACAAATTAGTGCAAGGTAGCTCTTGTATATCAGTTCAAAATGAAACAAATTAGTGCAAGGTAGCTCTTGTATATCAGTTCAAAATGAAACAAATTAGTGCAAGGTAGCTCTTGTATATCAGTTCAAAATGAAACAAATTAGTGCAAGGTAGCTCTTGTATATCAGTTCAAAATGAAACAAATTAGTGCAAGGTAGCTCTTGTATATCAGTTCAAAATGAAACAAATTAGTGCAAGGTAGCTCTTGTATATCAGTTCAAAATGAAACAAATTAGTGCAAGGTAGCTCTTGTATATCAGTTCAAAATGAAACAAATTAGTGCAAGGTAGCTCTTGTATATCAGTTCAAAATGAAACAAATTAGTGCAAGGTAGCTCTTGTATATCAGTTCAAAATGAAACAAATTAGTGCAAGGTAGCTCTTGTATATCAGTTCAAAATGAAACAAATTAGTGCAAGGTAGCTCTTGTATATCAGTTCAAAATGAAACAAATTAGTGCAAGGTAGCTCTTGTATATCAGTTCAAAATGAAACAAATTAGTGCAAGGTAGCTCTTGTATATCAGTTCAAAATGAAACAAATTAGTGCAAGGTAGCTCTTGTATATCAGTTCAAAATGAAACAAATTAGTGCAAGGTAGCTCTTGTATATCAGTTCAAAATGAAACAAATTAGTGCAAGGTAGCTCTTGTATATCAGTTCAAAATGAAACAAATTAGTGCAAGGTAGCTCTTGTATATCAGTTCAAAATGAAACAAATTAGTGCAAGGTAGCTCTTGTATATCAGTTCAAAATGAAACAAATTAGTGCAAGGTAGCTCTTGTATATCAGTTCAAAATGAAACAAATTAGTGCAAGGTAGCTCTTGTATATCAGTTCAAAATGAAACAAATTAGTGCAAGGTAGCTCTTGTATATCAGTTCAAAATGAAACAAATTAGTGCAAGGTAGCTCTTGTATATCAGTTCAAAATGAAACAAATTAGTGCAAGGTAGCTCTTGTATATCAGTTCAAAATGAAACAAATTAGTGCAAGGTAGCTCTTGTATATCAGTTCAAAATGAAACAAATTAGTGCAAGGTAGCTCTTGTATATCAGTTCAAAATGAAACAAATTAGTGCAAGGTAGCTCTTGTATATCAGTTCAAAATGAAACAAATTAGTGCAAGGTAGCTCTTGTATATCAGTTCAAAATGAAACAAATTAGTGCAAGGTAGCTCTTGTATATCAGTTCAAAATGAAACAAATTAGTGCAAGGTAGCTCTTGTATATCAGTTCAAAATGAAACAAATTAGTGCAAGGTAGCTCTTGTATATCAGTTCAAAATGAAACAAATTAGTGCAAGGTAGCTCTTGTATATCAGTTCAAAATGAAACAAATTAGTGCAAGGTAGCTCTTGTATATCAGTTCAAAATGAAACAAATTAGTGCAAGGTAGCTCTTGTATATCAGTTCAAAATGAAACAAATTAGTGCAAGGTAGCTCTTGTATATCAGTTCAAAATGAAACAAATTAGTGCAAGGTAGCTCTTGTATATCAGTTCAAAATGAAACAAATTAGTGCAAGGTAGCTCTTGTATATCAGTTCAAAATGAAACAAATTAGTGCAAGGTAGCTCTTGTATATCAGTTCAAAATGAAACAAATTAGTGCAAGGTAGCTCTTGTATATCAGTTCAAAATGAAACAAATTAGTGCAAGGTAGCTCTTGTATATCAGTTCAAAATGAAACAAATTAGTGCAAGGTAGCTCTTGTATATCAGTTCAAAATGAAACAAATTAGTGCAAGGTAGCTCTTGTATATCAGTTCAAAATGAAACAAATTAGTGCAAGGTAGCTCTTGTATATCAGTTCAAAATGAAACAAATTAGTGCAAGGTAGCTCTTGTATATCAGTTCAAAATGAAACAAATTAGTGCAAGGTAGCTCTTGTATATCAGTTCAAAATGAAACAAATTAGTGCAAGGTAGCTCTTGTATATCAGTTCAAAATGAAACAAATTAGTGCAAGGTAGCTCTTGTATATCAGTTCAAAATGAAACAAATTAGTGCAAGGTAGCTCTTGTATATCAGTTCAAAATGAAACAAATTAGTGCAAGGTAGCTCTTGTATATCAGTTCAAAATGAAACAAATTAGTGCAAGGTAGCTCTTGTATATCAGTTCAAAATGAAACAAATTAGTGCAAGGTAGCTCTTGTATATCAGTTCAAAATGAAACAAATTAGTGCAAGGTAGCTCTTGTATATCAGTTCAAAATGAAACAAATTAGTGCAAGGTAGCTCTTGTATATCAGTTCAAAATGAAACAAATTAGTGCAAGGTAGCTCTTGTATATCAGTTCAAAATGAAACAAATTAGTGCAAGGTAGCTCTTGTATATCAGTTCAAAATGAAACAAATTAGTGCAAGGTAGCTCTTGTATATCAGTTCAAAATGAAACAAATTAGTGCAAGGTAGCTCTTGTATATCAGTTCAAAATGAAACAAATTAGTGCAAGGTAGCTCTTGTATATCAGTTCAAAATGAAACAAATTAGTGCAAGGTAGCTCTTGTATATCAGTTCAAAATGAAACAAATTAGTGCAAGGTAGCTCTTGTATATCAGTTCAAAATGAAACAAATTAGTGCAAGGTAGCTCTTGTATATCAGTTCAAAATGAAACAAATTAGTGCAAGGTAGCTCTTGTATATCAGTTCAAAATGAAACAAATTAGTGCAAGGTAGCTCTTGTATATCAGTTCAAAATGAAACAAATTAGTGCAAGGTAGCTCTTGTATATCAGTTCAAAATGAAACAAATTAGTGCAAGGTAGCTCTTGTATATCAGTTCAAAATGAAACAAATTAGTGCAAGGTAGCTCTTGTATATCAGTTCAAAATGAAACAAATTAGTGCAAGGTAGCTCTTGTATATCAGTTCAAAATGAAACAAATTAGTGCAAGGTAGCTCTTGTATATCAGTTCAAAATGAAACAAATTAGTGCAAGGTAGCTCTTGTATATCAGTTCAAAATGAAACAAATTAGTGCAAGGTAGCTCTTGTATATCAGTTCAAAATGAAACAAATTAGTGCAAGGTAGCTCTTGTATATCAGTTCAAAATGAAACAAATTAGTGCAAGGTAGCTCTTGTATATCAGTTCAAAATGAAACAAATTAGTGCAAGGTAGCTCTTGTATATCAGTTCAAAATGAAACAAATTAGTGCAAGGTAGCTCTTGTATATCAGTTCAAAATGAAACAAATTAGTGCAAGGTAGCTCTTGTATATCAGTTCAAAATGAAACAAATTAGTGCAAGGTAGCTCTTGTATATCAGTTCAAAATGAAACAAATTAGTGCAAGGTAGCTCTTGTATATCAGTTCAAAATGAAACAAATTAGTGCAAGGTAGCTCTTGTATATCAGTTCAAAATGAAACAAATTAGTGCAAGGTAGCTCTTGTATATCAGTTCAAAATGAAACAAATTAGTGCAAGGTAGCTCTTGTATATCAGTTCAAAATGAAACAAATTAGTGCAAGGTAGCTCTTGTATATCAGTTCAAAATGAAACAAATTAGTGCAAGGTAGCTCTTGTATATCAGTTCAAAATGAAACAAATTAGTGCAAGGTAGCTCTTGTATATCAGTTCAAAATGAAACAAATTAGTGCAAGGTAGCTCTTGTATATCAGTTCAAAATGAAACAAATTAGTGCAAGGTAGCTCTTGTATATCAGTTCAAAATGAAACAAATTAGTGCAAGGTAGCTCTTGTATATCAGTTCAAAATGAAACAAATTAGTGCAAGGTAGCTCTTGTATATCAGTTCAAAATGAAACAAATTAGTGCAAGGTAGCTCTTGTATATCAGTTCAAAATGAAACAAATTAGTGCAAGGTAGCTCTTGTATATCAGTTCAAAATGAAACAAATTAGTGCAAGGTAGCTCTTGTATATCAGTTCAAAATGAAACAAATTAGTGCAAGGTAGCTCTTGTATATCAGTTCAAAATGAAACAAATTAGTGCAAGGTAGCTCTTGTATATCAGTTCAAAATGAAACAAATTAGTGCAAGGTAGCTCTTGTATATCAGTTCAAAATGAAACAAATTAGTGCAAGGTAGCTCTTGTATATCAGTTCAAAATGAAACAAATTAGTGCAAGGTAGCTCTTGTATATCAGTTCAAAATGAAACAAATTAGTGCAAGGTAGCTCTTGTATATCAGTTCAAAATGAAACAAATTAGTGCAAGGTAGCTCTTGTATATCAGTTCAAAATGAAACAAATTAGTGCAAGGTAGCTCTTGTATATCAGTTCAAAATGAAACAAATTAGTGCAAGGTAGCTCTTGTATATCAGTTCAAAATGAAACAAATTAGTGCAAGGTAGCTCTTGTATATCAGTTCAAAATGAAACAAATTAGTGCAAGGTAGCTCTTGTATATCAGTTCAAAATGAAACAAATTAGTGCAAGGTAGCTCTTGTATATCAGTTCAAAATGAAACAAATTAGTGCAAGGTAGCTCTTGTATATCAGTTCAAAATGAAACAAATTAGTGCAAGGTAGCTCTTGTATATCAGTTCAAAATGAAACAAATTAGTGCAAGGTAGCTCTTGTATATCAGTTCAAAATGAAACAAATTAGTGCAAGGTAGCTCTTGTATATCAGTTCAAAATGAAACAAATTAGTGCAAGGTAGCTCTTGTATATCAGTTCAAAATGAAACAAATTAGTGCAAGGTAGCTCTTGTATATCAGTTCAAAATGAAACAAATTAGTGCAAGGTAGCTCTTGTATATCAGTTCAAAATGAAACAAATTAGTGCAAGGTAGCTCTTGTATATCAGTTCAAAATGAAACAAATTAGTGCAAGGTAGCTCTTGTATATCAGTTCAAAATGAAACAAATTAGTGCAAGGTAGCTCTTGTATATCAGTTCAAAATGAAACAAATTAGTGCAAGGTAGCTCTTGTATATCAGTTCAAAATGAAACAAATTAGTGCAAGGTAGCTCTTGTATATCAGTTCAAAATGAAACAAATTAGTGCAAGGTAGCTCTTGTATATCAGTTCAAAATGAAACAAATTAGTGCAAGGTAGCTCTTGTATATCAGTTCAAAATGAAACAAATTAGTGCAAGGTAGCTCTTGTATATCAGTTCAAAATGAAACAAATTAGTGCAAGGTAGCTCTTGTATATCAGTTCAAAATGAAACAAATTAGTGCAAGGTAGCTCTTGTATATCAGTTCAAAATGAAACAAATTAGTGCAAGGTAGCTCTTGTATATCAGTTCAAAATGAAACAAATTAGTGCAAGGTAGCTCTTGTATATCAGTTCAAAATGAAACAAATTAGTGCAAGGTAGCTCTTGTATATCAGTTCAAAATGAAACAAATTAGTGCAAGGTAGCTCTTGTATATCAGTTCAAAATGAAACAAATTAGTGCAAGGTAGCTCTTGTATATCAGTTCAAAATGAAACAAATTAGTGCAAGGTAGCTCTTGTATATCAGTTCAAAATGAAACAAATTAGTGCAAGGTAGCTCTTGTATATCAGTTCAAAATGAAACAAATTAGTGCAAGGTAGCTCTTGTATATCAGTTCAAAAT
>NC_134828.1:112645078-112693240 GCF_004210375.1 Tachypleus tridentatus
ATATCTAAAAACAACCAAAGTAGCCACATGAGATGTAAACTTTATGTTAGGGTTAGCTTGAATCAATTTTTTTTTTAATTTTCCAAAGTCAAAGGAATTGTTTTCTACCAGAAAACAACCATTTAGAACTCTTTTGCATCAAGTTCTTAATGTAACTCTTTTCAAAACAGCTCGATAAAATATTTAACATTTTAGTTTCAAAATAACCTATCACTAAAGTAGAATAAGTTGGAGCCACTTTTGCTTCTGTTGAAGTTCCAAAGAGTTGTTGGCATATATTAATTTTATGAACAAAACTAGTGAATCCGTTGACTTATGGCTAACACTTATAGGACAACTATAACACAAATTTATATATATATATATATTTAAATTATATATACTTTGATTTCTTCATTTACTTTATTAACAAATTTCAGGTGAACACGACGCTTTTTTTTTGTTGTTTTTTTTTATTTCTCGCAAAACTACTGAGAGCTATCTGCGCTAGCCGTCCCTAATTTAACAGTGTAAGACTAGAGGGAAGGCAGCTAGCCATCACCACCTACCGCCATCTCTTAAGCTACTCTTTTACCAACGAATAGCGGGATTGACTGTCACTTTTTAACGCCCCCACGGCTGAAAGGGCAAGAATGTTTGGTGTGATGGGGATTCGAACCCGCAGACTACGAGTCGAACGCCTTAACCAAACCTGGCCATGTAAAACTTGGAATTAGGACGCTTGTCTCCATACCCTCAGATGGCGAGACAAACGTCCTAGCCACCTGGTTGAAATGGAAAACATCTTTGATAGGAACGTTAAATGTGACGGTCAGTACCAATATTTGTTGGTAAAAGAATAGTACAAGAATTGAAAGTGATAACCATTACCTTTTCTGTAATCTTTAAAGTGCTAAAATTAGGGCCGGCTAGAGTAGACAGAACTTGTGTAAATTTGAATGTAATTCTACACAAACCAGACTTTGAATGACACATCCTTATACGTATATTTATTATTCATATGTTATGTCAAGTTACAGGTTCCTTTTAAGATAAAAAAACTCTTTATTTGTTTCAAGTATTCATTATTACCCTAATACATTCTTGTATATCTTCTATAATTAGTTTATTTGGTTTATTACCTGAGTTAAAGGAGAGAACTCTCCCTTACAACGCCCCTCAGCGACACAAGCTGCATGTCTGAGAACTAACATCGCTAGAAACCGAGTTTCGATACCAGTGATGGACAGAGCGCAGATGGTTCTTTTGTGTAGCTTATTGCGTAATTTTAAGCAATCACTCTTTAAAACATTAATTTTTCTCTCTGATAAATATTGTGAATGCAAAAGCATTGAAGGCATCTATTCTAAATGAACATGTATTTTGTTCCTTCCGTGTCACCTCTATTATCATATTATGTTGGTTCCATGTTTCATTTTATTGTTTTCCCTCCTCCATTACATCATATATATAATCGTTCCCTGTTTTGTTCTTCCCATGTATCTTTCCTCCTATTATCATGTAATATATTGTTCCTAGGTTTTGTTCTTCCTGTATCTTCCCTCTATTATCATATATGTTAGGTTCCTGATTGTTCTTCTTGTGTCTTTCCCTCTATTGTCATCATATATATTGTTCCTCTTTATTCTTCCATAATGTCTTCCCAACTATTATCATAATACCTTATTGTTCCTCTTTGTTCTTCCTTATCTTCCCTCTATTATCATATGTATGACGTTTCCTCTTGTATTCCTTGTCTTCCCTTCTGTTATCACATATATATTGTTCTCTTTAATCATTCTGTATCTTCCCTCCTATTACATATATATATGTTGTTTCCCTGTTTATTTTTTCCTTACTATCTTCCTCCTTTATCATATATATATTTACGTTTTCCTGTTTGTTGGCCTTTATCTTCCCTTCTATCATCGTATACATATTGTTCTCTTATTATTCTTCAATCCCCTATTACTATCATATACATATTGTTCCCTTGTTTATTCTTTCCTTATCTTCTCCTTTACTACTATATACATATTGTTCCCTGTTTATCTCTTCCCTATCTCTTCCCTCCTATTATCATATGTATATTGTTCCTCAGATGTTCTTCTCCTTATCTTCCTTTTTTACTTATCATATAAAATTGTTCTCTTGTTTATTCTTCCTTATTCTTCCCTCCCTATTATCATATATATATATTGTTCCTTGTTTATTCTTCCTTATCTTCTCCCTCTCCCATTATCATATATGTATTGTTCCCTGTTTATTCTTTCCCATCTCTCCTCCAATCATCAGTATATATATTGCTCCCTTCAACTCCATTTAGTTCCCATTGTTTATTCAGTTTTTTGTATCTATTTTTTCATTTTTCCCTCATCTTGATGTTTTTGAAAAAAAACTAAAATGTATATATTTCTCATGTTTTCTTCAATTATTTATTAATTTTATTCCTTCTATTTTTTTTCTGAGAGTCATGGGTCTGAATCCAAGTCACCAAACATGCTTGCCCTTTTAGCCGTGGGTACATTATAATGTGACGGTAAAATCTCACTATTTGTTGGTAAAAGAGTAGCCAAAGAGTGACGGTAGTTGGTGATGACTAGCTGCCTTCCCGCAAGTCTGCTGCTAAATTGGGGATGACTAGCGCAGACTCATGTAGCTTTGCGCGAAATTGAAAAAAAAACCAAAAAAAAAATCAAACCTTCTATGTTCTTCTCTCCAAATGTATTTGATTTTTTTTCCGCATGTTTGAAACTGTTTGAACTTTTTTCAAGAACTTTCCCATCTAAATAAATTTGTTTACGAAACCAAACTTGTCCTTTCTCCCAAATATTCTAATCATTTTTTTATTCTTCGGAACAAAGATACCCCATTGCTTTTATTAGAAATCAATGTAGAATTAAATGGCCCTTGCTTTCAATAGTAGAACTTATATTCTAAGCTGTGGTAGTTTTTGCTTATGAACGTTCTAAAATATTTCCTAATCCTTCGACAACAAAAGTACTTACATAATGTCTCAGAGGCCCTCAATCAAAAGTACTTACATAATGTCTCAGAGGCCTTCAATCAAAAGTACTTACATAATATCTCAGAGGCCCTCAATCAAAAGTAAATATGTCTTCCAACATAATGTCTCAGAGGCCTTCAATCAATACTTACATAATGTCTCAGAGGTCCTCAATCAAAATACATACATAATGTCTCAGAGGCCCCTCAATCAAAAGTACTTACATAATGTCTCAGAGGTCCTCAATCAAAGTACTTACATACATAATGTCTCAGAGGCCCTGAATCAAAAGTACTTACATAATGTCTCAGACGCCTTCAATCAAAGTACTTACATAATGTCTCAGAGGCCCTGAATCAAAAGTACTTACATAATGTCTCAGAGGCCCTCAATCAAAAGTACTTACATAATGTCTCAGAGGCCCTCAATCAAAAGTACTTACATAATGTCTCAGAGGCCCTCAATCAAAAGTACATTACATAATGTCTCAGAGGTCCTCAATCAAAAGTACAATACATAATGTCTCAGAACCCCTCAATCAAAAGTACATACATAATGTCTCAGAGGCCCTCAATCAAAAGTACATACATAATGTCTCAGAGGCCCTCAATCAAAAGTACATACATAATGTCTCAGAGGCCCTCAATCAAAAGTACATACATAATGTCTCAGAGGCCCTCAATCAAAAGTACACATACATAATGTCTTACAGAGGCCTCAATCAAAAGTACTTACATAATGTCTCAGAGGCCTCTCAATCAAAAGTACTTACATAATGTCTCAGAGGCCTTCAATCAAAGTACTTACATAATGTCTCAGAGGCCCTCCCTCAATCAAAAGTACTTACATAATGTCTCAGAAGCCTTCAATCAAAAGTACATACATAATGTCTCAGAGGCCTTCAATCAAAAGTACTTACATAATGTCTCAGAGGTCCTCAATCAAAAGTACATACATAATGTCTCAGAGGTCCTCAATCAAAAGTACATACATAATGTCTCAGAGGCCCTCAATCAAAGTACATACATAATGTCTCAGAGGCCCTCAATCAAAAGTACATAATGTCTACATACAAAAGTATACACTTATGTCTCAGAGGCCCTCAATCATAAGTACTTACATAATGTCTCAGAGGCCCTCAATCAAAAAAGTACATACAAAATGTCTCAGAGGCCCTCAATCAAAAGTACTTACATAATGTCTCAGAGGCCCTGAATCAAAGTACTTACATAATGTCTCAGAGGCCTTCAATCAAAAGTACTTACATAATGTCTCAGAGGCCCTCAATCAAAAGTGCATACATAATGTCTCAGAGGCTTCAATCAAAAGTACATACATAATGTCTCAGAGGCCTTCAATCAAAATTACTTACATAATGTCTCAGAGGTCCTCAATCAAAAGTACATTCATAATGTCTTAGAGGTCCTCAATCAAAAGTACTTACATAATGTCTCAGAGGCCCTCAATCAAAAGTACTTACATAATGTCTCAGAGGCCCTCAATAAAAAGTACTTACATAATGTCTCAGAGGCCCTCAATCAAAAGTACATACATAATGTCTCAGAGGCCCTCAATCAAAGTAAATACATAATGTCTCAGAGGTCCTCAATAAAAGTACATACATAATGTCTCAGAGGCCCTCAATCAAAAGTACTTACATAATGTCTCAGTGGCCCTCAATCGAAAGGGCATACATAATGCCTCAGAAGCCTTCAATCAAAAGTACATACATAATGTCTCAGAGGCCTTCAATCAAAATTACTCACATAATGTCTCAGAGGTCCTCAATCAAAAGTACTTACATAATGTCTCAGAGGACTTCAATCAAAAGTACATACATAATATCTCAGAGGTCCTCAATCATAAGTACTTACATAATGTCTCAGAGGTCCTCAATCAAAAGTACATACATAATGTCTCAGAGGCCCTGAATCAAAAGTACTTACATAATGTCTCAGACGCCTTCAATCAAAAGTACTTACATAATGTCTCAGAGGCCCTGAATCAAAAGTACTTACATAATGTCTCAGAGGCCCTCAATCAAAAGTACTTACATAATGTCTCAGAGGCCCTGAATCAAAAGTACTTACATAATGTCTCAGAGGCCTTCAATCAAAAGTACTTACATAATGTCTCAGAGGCCCTCAATCAAAAGTAAATACATAATGTCTCAGAAGCCTTCAATCAAAAGTACATACATAATGTCTCAGAGGCCTTCAATCAAAATTACTTACATAATGTCTCAGAGGTCCTCAATCAAAAGTACATACATAATGTCTCAGAGGCCCTCAATCAAAAGTACTTACATAATGTCTCAGTGGCCCTCAATCAAAAGTGCATACATAATGCTTCAGAAGCCTTCAATCAAAAGTACATACATAATGTCTCAGAGGCCTTCAATCAAAATTACTAACATAATGTCTCAGAGGTCCTCAATCAAAAGTACTTACATAATGTCTCAGAGGACTTCAATCAAAAGTACAATTATAATATCTCAGAGGTCCTCAATCATAAGTACTTACATAATGTCTCAGAGGTCCTCAATCAAAAGTACATACATAATGTCTCAGAGGCCCTGAATCAAAAGTACTTACATAATGTCTCAGAGGCCTTCAATCAAAAGTACTTACATAATGTCTCAGAGGCCCTCAATCAAAAGTAAATACATAATGTCTCAGAAGCCTTCAATCAAAAGTACATACATAATGTCTCAGAGGCCTTCAATCAAAATTACTTACATAATGTCTCAGAGGTCCTCAATCAAAAGTACATACATAATGTCTCAGAGGCCCTCAATCAAAAGTACTTACATAATGTCTCAGTGGCCCTCAATCAAAAGTGCATACATAATGCTCAGAAGCCTTCAATCAAAAGTACATACATAATGTCTCAGCCTTCAATCTTACTAACCTTCAATCAAAGTACTTAACATAAATGTCTCAGAGGTCCTCAATCAAAAGTACTTACATACTGCCTCAGAGGCCCTGAATCATAAGTACTTACATAATGTCTCAGAGGTCCTCAATCAAAAGTACATACATAATGTCTCAGAGGCCCTGAATCAAAAGTACTTACATAATGTCTCAGAGGCCTTCAATCAAAAGTACTTACATAATGTCTCAGAGGCCCTCAATCAAAAGTAAATACATAATGTCTCAGAAGCCTTCAATCAAAAGTACATACATAATGTCTCAGAGGCCTTCAATCAAAATTACTTACATAATGTCTCAGAGGTCTTCAATCAAAAGTACTTACATAATGTCTCAGAGGCCCTCAATCAAAAGTACATACATAATGCTTCAGAAGCCTTCAATCAAAAGTACATACATAATGTCTCAGAGGCCTTCAATCAAAATTACTTACATAATGTCTCAGAGGTCCTCAATCAAAAGTACTTACATAATGTCTCAGAGGACTTCAATCAAAAGTACATACATAATATCTCAGAGGTCCTCATACATAATGTCTCAGATAATGTCTCAAGTACCTCAATCACATAATGTCTCAGAGGCCCTGAATCAAAAGTACTTACATAATGTCTCAGACGCCCTCAATCAAAAGTACTTACATAATGTCTCAGAGGCCCTGAATCAAAAGTACTTACATAATGTCTCAGAGACCCTGAATCAAAAGTACTTACATAATGTCTCAGAGGCCTTCAATCAAAAGTACTTACATAATGTCTCAGAGGCCCTCATTCAAAAGTACTTACATAATGTCTCAGAGGGTCCTCAATCAAAAAGTACATACATAATGTCTCAGAGGCCCTCAATCAAAAGTACATACAAATGTCTCAGAGGCCCTCAATCAAAAGTACTTACATAATGTCTCAGAGGCCCTGAATCAAAAGTACTTACATAATGTCTCAGAGGCCCTGAATCAAAAGTACTTACATAATGTCTCAGAGGCCCTCAATCAAAAGTAAATACATAATGTCTCAGAAGCCTTCAATCGAAAGTACATACATAATGTCTCAGAGGCCTTCAATCAAAATTACTTACATAATGTCTCAGAGGTCCTCAATCAAAAGTACATACATAATGTCTCAGAGGTCCTCAATCAAAAGTACATACATAATGTCTCAGAGGCCCTCAATCAAAAGTACTTACATAATGTCTCAGACGCCTTCAATCAAAAGTACTTACATAATGTCTCAGAGGCCCTGAATCAAAAGTACTTACATAATGTCTCAGAGGCCCTGAATCAAAAGTACTTACATAATGTCTCAGAGGCCCTGAATCAAAAGTACTTACATAATGTCTCAGAGGCCTTCAATCAAAAGTACTTACATAATGTCTCAGAAGCCTTCAATCAAAAGTACATACATAATGTCTCAGAGGCCTTCAATCAAAATTACTTACATAATGTCTCAGACGCCTTCAATCAAAAGTACTTACATAATGTCTCAGAGGCCCTGAATCAAAAGTACTTACATAATGTCTCAGAGGCCCTCAATCAAAAGTACTTACATAATGTCTCAGAGGCCCTCAATCAAAAGTACTTACATAATGTCTCAGAGGCCTTCAATCAAAAGTACTTACATAATGTCTCAGAGGCCCTCAATCAAAAGTAAATACATAATGTCTCAGAAGCCTTCAATCAAAAGTACATACATAATGTCTCAGAGGCCTTCAATCAAAATTACTTACATAATGTCTCAGAGGTCCTCAATCAAAAGTACATACATAATGTCTCAGAGGCCCTCAATCAAAAGTACTTACATAATGTCTCAGTGGCCCTCAATCAAAAGTGCTTACATAATGTCTTCAGAAGCCTTCAATCAAAAGTACATACATAATGTCTCAGAGGCCTTCAATCAAAATTACTAACATAATGTCTCAGAGGTCCTCAATCAAAAGTACTTACATAATGTCTCAGAGACCCTCAATCAAAAGTACTTACATAATGTCTCAGAGGCCCTGAATCAAAAGTACTTACATAATGTCTCAGAGGCCCTGAATCAAAAACTTACATAATGTCTCAGAGGCCCTCAATCAAAAGTACATACATAATGTCTCAGAGGCCCTCAATCAAAAGTACTTACATAATGTCTCAGTGGCATCCTCAATCAAAAGTCATACATAATGCTTCAGAAGCCCTCAATCAAAAGTACATACATAATGTCTCAGAGGCCCTCAATCAAAAGTACTTACATAATGTCTCAGAGGCCCTCAATCAAAAGTACTTACATAATGTCTCAGAGGCCTTCAATCAAAAGTACATACATAATGTCTCAGAGGTCCTCAATCAAAAGTACTTACATAATGTCTCAGAGGTCCTCAATCAAAAGTACATACATAATGTCTCAGAGGCCCTCAATCAAAAGTACTTACATAATGTCTCAGAGGCCCTCAATCAAAAGTACTTACATAATGTCTCAGAGGTCCTCAATCAAAAGTACTTACATAATGTCTCAGAGGCCCTGAATCAAAAGTACTTACATAATGTCTCAGAGGCCCTCAATCAAAAGTACTTACATAATGTCTCAGAGGCCCTCAATCAAAAGTCAAAATGTCTCAGAGGCCTTCAATCAAAAGTACATACATAATGTCTCAGAGGCCTTCAATCAAAAGTACTTACATAATGTCTCAGAGGTCCTCAATCAAAAGTACATACATAATGTCTCAGAGGCCCTCAATCAAAAGTACATACATAATGTCTCAGAGGCCCAATCAATCTTACATAATGTCTCAGAGGCCCTCAATCATAAGTACTTACATAATGTCTCAGAGGCCCTCAATCAAAAGTACTTACATAATGTCTCAGAGGCCCTCAATCAAAAGTACATACATAATGTCTCAGAAGCCTTCAATCAAAAGTACATACATAATGTCTCAGAGGCCTTCAATCAAAAGTACTTACATAATGTCTCAGAGGTCCTCAATCAATCATAAAAGGTATCTACATACATAATGTCTCAGAGGCCCTCAATCAAAAGTACTTACATAATGTCTCAGAGGCCCTCAATCAAAAGTAAATACATAATGTCTCAGAAGCCTTCAATCAAAAGTACATACATAATGTCTCAGAGGCCCTCAATCAAAGTACATACATAATGTCTCAGAGACCCTCAATCAAAAGTACATACATAATGTCTCAGAGGCCCTCAATCAAAAGTACTTACATAATGCCTCAGAGGCCCTCAATCAAAAGTACTTACATAATGTCTCAGAGGCCCTGAATCAAAAGTACTTACATAATGTCTCAGAGGCCTTCAATCAAAAGTACTTACATAATGTCTCAGAGGCCCTCAATCAAAAGTACTTACATGTCTCAGAGGCCTTCAATCAAAAGTACTTACATAATGTCTCAGAGGCCCTCAATCAAAAATACATAATGTCTCAGAGCCCTCAATCAAAAGTACATACATAATGTCTCAGAGGCCCTCAATCAAAAGTACTTACATAATGTCTCAGAGGCCCTCAATCAAAAGTACTTACATAATGTCTCAGAGGCCCTCAATCAAAAGTACTTTACATAATGTCTCAGAGGCCCTCAATCAAAAGTACATACATAATGTCTCAGAGGCCCTCAATCAAAAGTACATACATAATGTCTCAGAGGCCCTCAATCAAAAGTATACATAATGTCTCAGAGGCCCTCAATCAAAAGTACTTACATAATGTCTCAGAGGCCCTCAATCAAAAGTACATACATAATGTCATCAGTCTCAGGGCCTTCAATCAAAAGTACTTACATAATGTCTCAGAGGTCCTCAATCAAAAGTACTTCATAATCAGAAACTTCAATCAAAAGTACATACATAATGTCTCAGAGGTCCTCAATCATAAGTACTTACATAATGTCTCAGAGGTCCTCAATCAAAAGTACATACATAATGTCTCAGAGGCCCTGAATCAAAAGTACTTACATAATGTCTCAGACGCCTTCAATCAAAAGTACTTACATAATGTCTCAGAGGCCCTGAATCAAAAGTACTTACATAATGTCTCAGAGGCCCTCAATCAAAAGTACTTACATAATGTCTCAGAGGCCCTGAATCAAAAGTACTTACATAATGTCTCAGAGGCCTTCAATCAAAAGTACTTACATAATGTCTCAGAGGCCCTCAATCAAAAGTAAATACATAATGTCTCAGAAGCCTTCAATCAAAAGTACATACATAATGTCTCAGAGGCCTTCAATCAAAATTACTTACATAATGTCTCAGAGGTCCTCAATCAAAAGTACATACATAATGTCTCAGAGGCCCTCAATCAAAAGTACTTACATAATGTCTCAGAGGCCCTCAATCAAAAGTGCATACATAATGTCTCAGAGGCCCTCAATCAAAAGTACATACATAATGTCTCAGAGGCCTTCAATCAAAATTACATACATAATGTCTCAGAGGCCCTCAATCAAAAGTACTTACATAATGTCTCAGAGGCCCTCAATCAAAAGTACATACATAATGTCTCAGAGGCCCTCAATCAAAAGTACTTACATAATGTCTCAGAGGTCCTCAATCAAAAGTACATACATAATGTCTCAGAGGCCCTCAATCAAAAGTACTTACATAATGTCTCAGAGGCCTTCAATCAAAAGTACTTACATAATGTCTCAGAGGCCCTCAATCAAAAGTAAATACATAATGTCTCAGAGGCCTTCAATCAAAAGTACATACATAATGTCTCAGAGGCCCTCAATCAAAAGTACTTACATAATGTCTCAGAGGCCCTCAATCAAAAGTACATACATAATGTCTCAGAGGCCCTCAATCAAAAGTACTTACATAATGTCTCAGAGGCCCTCAATCAAAAGTACATACATAATGTCTCAGAGGCCCTCAATCAAAAGTACATACATAATGTCTCAGAGGCCCTCAATCAAAAGTACATACATAATGTCTCAGAGGCCCTCAATCAAAAGTACTTACATAATGTCTCAGAGGCCCTCAATCAAAAGTACATACATAATGTCTCAGAGGCCCTCAATCAAAAGTACTTACATAATGTCTCAGAGGCCCTCAATCAAAAGTACTTACATAATGTCTCAGAGGCCCTCAATCAAAAGTACTTACATAATGTCTCAGAGGCCCTCAATCAAAAGTACTTACATAATGTCTCAGAGGCCTTCAATCAAAAGTACTTACATAATGTCTCAGAGGCCCTCAATCAAAAGTACTTACATAATGTCTCAGAGGCCCTCAATCAAAAGTACTTACATAATGTCTCAGAGGCCCTCAATCAAAAGTACTTACATAATGTCTCAGACGCCCTCAATCAAAAGTACTTACATAATGTCTCAGAGGCCCTCAATCAAAAGTACTTACATAATGTCTCAGAGGCCCTCAATCAAAAGTACATACATAATGTCTCAGAGGCCCTCAATCAAAAGTAAATACATAATGTCTCAGAGGTCCTCAATAAAAAGTACATACATAATGTCTCAGAGGCCCTCAATCAAAAGTACTTACATAATGTCTCAGAGGCCCTCAATCAAAAGTACATACATAATGTCTCAGAGGCCTTCAATCAAAAGTACATACATAATGTCTCAGAGGCCCTCAATCAAAAGTACTTACATAATGTCTCAGAGGCCCTCAATCAAAGTACTTACATAATGTCTCAGAGGCCTTCAATCAAAAGTACATACATAATGTCTCAGAGGTCCTCAATCAAAAGTACTTACATAATGTCTCAGAGGTCCTCAATCAAAAGTACATACATAATGTCTCAGAGGCCCTCAATCAAAAGTACTTACATAATGTCTCAGAGGCCTTCAATCAAAAGTACTTACATAATGTCTCAGAGGCCCTCAATCAAAAGTACTTACATAATGTCTCAGAGGCCCTCAATCAAAGTACTTACATAATGTCTCAGAGGCCCTCAATCAAAAGTACTTACATAATGTCTCAGAGGCCCTCAATCAAAAGTACTTACATAATGTCTCAGAGGCCCTCAATCAAAAGTAAATACATAATGTCTCAGAAGCCTTCAATCAAAAGTACATACATAATGTCTCAGAGGCCTTCAATCAAAATTACTTACATAATGTCTCAGAGGTCCTCAATCAAAAGTACATACATAATGTCTCAGAGGCCCTCAATCAAAAGTACTTACATAATGTCTCAGTGGCCCTCAATCAAAAGTGCATACATAATGCTTCAGAAGCCTTCAATCAAAAGTACATACATAATGTCTCAGAGGCCTTCAATCAAAATTACTAACATAATGTCTCAGAGGTCCTCAATCAAAAGTACTTACATAATGTCTCAGAGGACTTCAATCAAAAGTACATACATAATATCTCAGAGGTCCTCAATCAAAAGTACTTACATAATGTCTCAGAGGTCCTCAATCAAAAGTACATACATAATGTCTCAGAGGCCCTGAATCAAAAGTACTTACATAATGTCTCAGAGGCCTTCAATCAAAAGTACTTACATAATGTCTCAGAGGCCCTCAATCAAAAGTAAATACATAATGTCTCAGAAGCCTTCAATCAAAAGTACATACATAATGTCTCAGAGGCCTTCAATCAAAATTACTTACATAATGTCTCAGAGGTCCTCAATCAAAAGTACATACATAATGTCTCAGAGGCCCTCAATCAAAAGTACTTACATAATGTCTCAGTGGCCCTCAATCAAAAGTGCATACATAATGCTTCAGAAGCCTTCAATCAAAAGTACATACATAATGTCTCAGAGGCCTTCAATCAAAATTACTAACACAATGTCTCAGAGGTCCTCAATCAAAAGTACTTACATACTGCCTCAGAGGCCCTGAATCATAAGTACTTACATAATGTCTCAGAGGTCCTCAATCAAAAGTACATACATAATGTCTCAGAGGCCCTGAATCAAAAGTACTTACATAATGTCTCAGAGGCCTTCAATCAAAAGTACTTACATAATGTCTCAGAGGCCCTCAATCAAAAGTAAATACATAATGTCTCAGAAGCCTTCAATCAAAAGTACATACATAATGTCTCAGAGGCCTTCAATCAAAATTACTTACATAATGTCTCAGAGGTCCTCAATCAAAAGTACATACATAATGTCTCAGAGTCCCTCAATCAAAAGTACTTACATAATGTCTCAGTGGCCCTCAATCAAAAGTGCATACATAATGCTTCAGAAGCCTTCAATCAAAAGTACATACATAATGTCTCAGAGGCCTTCAATCAAAATTACTAACATAATGTCTCAGAGGTCCTCAATCAAAAGTACTTACATAATGTCTCAGAGGACTTCAATCAAAAGTACATACATAATATCTCAGAGGTCCTCAATCATAAGTACTTACATAATGTCTCAGAGGTCCTCAATCAAAAGTACATACATAATGTCTCAGAGGCCCTGAATCAAAAGTACTTACATAATGTCTCAGACGCCTTCAATCAAAAGTACTTACATAATGTCTCAGAGGCCCTGAATCAAAAGTACTTACATAATGTCTCAGAGACCCTGAATCAAAAGTACTTACATAATGTCTCAGAGGCCTTCAATCAAAAGTACTTACATAATGTCTCAGAGGCCCTCATTCAAAATTACTTACATAATGTCTCAGAGGTCCTCAATCAAAAGTACATACATAATGTCTCAGAGGCCCTCAATCAAAAGTACATACAAAATGTCCCAGAGGCCCTCAATCAAAAGTACTTACATAATGTCTCAGAGGCCCTGAATCAAAAGTACTTACATAATATCTCAGAGGCCCTGAATCAAAAGTACTTACATAATGTCTCAGAGGCCCTCAATCAAAAGTAAATACATAATGTCTCAGAAGCCTTCAATCGAAAGTACATACATAATGTCTCAGAGGCCTTCAATCAAAATTACTTACATAATGTCTCAGAGGTCCTCAATCAAAAGTACATACATAATGTCTTAGAGGTCCTCAATCAAAAGTACATACATAATGTCTCAGAGGCCCTGAATCAAAAGTACTTACATAATGTCTCAGACGCCTTCAATCAAAAGTACTTACATAATGTCTCAGAGGCCCTGAATCAAAAGTACTTACATAATGTCTCAGAGGCCCTGAATCAAAAATACTTACATAATGTCTCGGAGGCCCTGAATCAAAAGTACTTACATAATGTCTCAGAGGCCTTCAATCAAAAGTACTTACATAATGTCTCAGAAGCCTTCAATCAAAAGTACATACATAATGTCTCAGAGGCCTTCAATCAAAATTACTTACATAATGTCTCAGACGCCTTCAATCAAAAGTACTTACATAATGTCTCAGAGGCCCTGAATCAAAAGTACTTACATAATGTCTCAGAGGCCCTCAATCAAAAGTACTTACATAATGTCTCAGAGGCCCTCAATCAAAAGTACTTACATAATGTCTCAGAGGCCTTCAATCAAAAGTACTTACATAATGTTTCAGAGGCCCTCAATCAAAAGTAAATACATAATGTCTCAGAAGCCTCCAATCAAAAGTACATACATAATGTCTCAGAGGCCTTCAATCAAAATTACTTACATAATGTCTCAGAGGTCCTCAATCAAAAGTACATACATAATGTCTCAGAGGCCCTCAATCAAAAGTACTTACATAATGTCTCAGTGGCCCTCAATCAAAAGTGCTTACATAATGCTTCAGAAGCCTTCAATCAAAAGTACATACATAATGTCTCAGAGGCCTTCAATCAAAATTACTAACATAATGTCTCAGAGGTCCTCAATCAAAAGTACTTACATAATGACTCAGAGACCCTCAATCAAAAGTACTTACATAATGTCTCAGAGGCCCTGAATCAAAAGTACTTACATAATGTCTCAGAGGCCCTGAATCAAAAGTACTTACATAATGTCTCAGAGGCCCTCAATCAAAAGTACATACATAATGTCTCAGAGGCCCTCAATCAAAAGTACTTACATAATGTCTCAGTGGCCCTCAATCAAAAGTGCATACATAATGCTTCAGAAGCCTTCAATCAAAAGTACATACATAATGTCTCAGAGGCCTTCAATCAAAATTACTAACATAATGTCTCAGAGGTCCTCAATCAAAAGTACTTACATAATGTCTCAGAGGACTTCAATCAAAAGTACATACATAATATCTCAGAGGTCCTCAATCATAAGTACTTACATAATGTCTCAGAGGTCCTCAATCAAAAGTACATACATAATGTCTCAGAGGCCCTGAATCAAAAGTACTTACATAATGTCTCAGACGCCTTCAATCAAAAGTACTTACATAATGTCTCAGAGGCCCTGAATCAAAAGTACTTACATAATGTCTCAGAGGCCCTCAATCAAAAGTACTTACATAATGTCTCAGAGACCCTGAATAAAAAGTACTTACATAATGTCTCAGAGGCCTTCAATCAAAAGTACTTACATAATGTCTCAGAGGCCCTCAATCAAAAGTAAATACATAATGTCTCAGAAGCCTTCAATCAAAAGTACATACATAATGTCTCAGAGGCCTTCAATCAAAATTACTTACATAATGTCTCAGAGGTCCTCAATCAAAAGTACATACATAATGTCACAGAGGCCCTCAATCAAAAGTACATACAAAATGTCTCAGAGGCCCTCAATCAAAAGTACTTACATACTGTCTCAGAGGCCCTCAATCATAAGTACTTACATAATGTCTCAGAGGCCCTGAATCAAAAGTACTTACATAATGTCTCAGAGGCCCTCAATCAAAAGTAAATACATAATGTCTCAGAAGCCTTCAATCAAAAGTACATACATAATGTCTCAGAGGCCTTCAATCAAAATTGCTTACATAATGTCTCAGAGGTCCTCAATCAAAAGTACATACATAATGTCTTAGAGGTCCTCAATCAAAAGTACATACATAATGTCTCAGAGGCCCTGAATCAAAAGTACTTACATAATGTCTCAGAGGCCCTCAATCAAAAGTAAATACATAATGTCTCAGAAGCCTTCAATCAAAAGTACATACATAATGTCTCAAAGGCCCTCAATCAAAAGTACATACATAATGTCTCAGAGACCCTCAATCAAAAGTACATACATAATGTCTCAGAGGCCCTCAATCAAAAACACATACAAAATGTCTCAGAGGCCCTCAATCAAAAGTACTTACATAATGTCTCAGAGGCCCTGAATCAAAAGTACTTACATAATGTCTCAGAGGCCTTCAATCAAAAGTACTTACATAATGTCTCAGAGGCCCTCAATCAAAAGTAAATACATAATGTCTCAGAGGCCTTCAATCAAAGGTACATACATAATGTCTCAAAGGCCTTCAATCAAAAGTACTTACATAATGGCTCAGAGGCCCTCAATCAAAAGTACTTACATAATGTCTCAGAGGCCCTTAATCAAAAGCACTTACATAATGTCTCAGAGGCCCTCAATCAAAAGCACTTACATAATGTCTCAGAAACCCTCAATAAAAAGTACTTACATAATGTCTCAGAGGCCCTCAATCAAAAGTACATACATAATGTCTCAGAGGCCCTCAATCAAAAGTAAATACATAATGTCTCAGAGGTCCTCAATAAAAAGTACATACATAATGTCTCAGAGGCCCTCAATCAAAAGTACTTACATAATGTCTCAGTGGCCCTCAATCGAAAGGGCATACATAATGCCTCAGAAGCCTTCAATCAAAAGTACATACATAATGTCTCAGAGGCCTTCAATCAAAATTACTTACATAATGTCTCAGAGGTCCTCAATCAAAAGTACTTACATAATGTCTCAGAGGACTTCAATCAAAAGTACATACATAATATCTCAGAGGTCCTCAATCATAAGTACTTACATAATGTCTCAGAGGTCCTCAATCAAAAGTACATACATAATGTCTCAGAGGCCCTGAATCAAAAGTACTTACATAATGTCTCAGACGCCTTCAATCAAAAGTACTTACATAATGTCTCAGAGGCCCTGAATCAAAAGTACTTACATAATGTCTCAGAGGCCCTCAATCAAAAGTACTTACATAATGTCTCAGAGGCCCTGAATCAAAAGTACTTACATAATGTCTCAGTGGCCTTCAATCAAAAGTACTTACATAATGTCTCAGAGGCCCTCAATCAAAAGTAAATACATAATGTCTCAGAAGCCTTCAATCAAAAGTACATACATAATGTCTCAGAGGCCTTCAATCAAAATTACTTACATAATGTCTCAGAGGTCCTCAATCAAAAGTACATACATAATGTCTCAGAGGCCCTCAATCAAAAGTACTTACATAATGTCTCAGTGGCCCTCAATCAAAAGTGCATACATAATGCTTCAGAAGCCTTCAATCAAAAGTACATACATAATGTCTCAGAGGCCTTCAATCAAAATTACTAACATAATGTCTCAGAGGTCCTCAATCAAAAGTACTTACATAATGTCTCAGAGGACTTCAATCAAAAGTACATACATAATATCTCAGAGGTCCTCAATCATAAGTACTTACATAATGTCTCAGAGGTCCTCAATCAAAAGTACATACATAATGTCTCAGAGGCCCTGAATCAAAAGTACTTACATAATGTCTCAGAGGCCTTCAATCAAAAGTACTTACATAATGTCTCAGAGGCCCTCAATCAAAAGTAAATACATAATGTCTCAGAAGCCTTCAATCAAAAGTACATACATAATGTCTCAGAGGCCTTCAATCAAAATTACTTACATGATGTCTCAGAGGTCCTCAATCAAAAGTACATACATAATGTCTCAGAGGCCCTCAATCAAAAGTACTTACATAATGTCTCAGTGGCCCTCAATCAAAAGTGCATACATAATGCTTCAGAAGCCTTCAATCAAAAGTACATACATAATATCTCAGAGGCCTTCAATCAAAATTACTAACACAATGTCTCAGAGGTCCTCAATCAAAAGTACTTATATAATGTCTCAGAGGACTTCAATCAAAAGTACATACATAATATCTCAGAGGTCCTCAATCATAAGTACTTACATAATGTCTCAGAGGTCCTCAATCAAAAGTACATACATAATGTCTCAGAGGCCCTGAATCAAAAGTACTTACATAATGTCTCAGACGCCTTCAATCAAAAGTACTTACATAATGTCTCAGAGGCCCTGAATCAAAAGTACTTACATAATGTCTCAGAGGCCCTCAATCAAAAGTACTTACATAATGTCTCAGAGACCCTGAATCAAAAGTACTTACATAATGTCTCAGAGGCCTTCAATCAAAAGTACTTACATAATGTCTCAGAGGCCCTCAATCAAAAGTAAATACATAATGTCTCAGAAGCCTTCAATCAAAAGTACATACATAATGTCTCAGAGGCCTTCAATCAAAATTACTTACATAATGTCTCAGAGGTCCTCAATCAAAAGTACATACATAATGTCTCAGAGGCCCTCAATCAAAAGTACATACATAATGTCTCAGAGGCCCTCAATCAAAAGTACTTACATAATGTCTCAGAGGCAAAAGTACTTACCTCAGATCAAAAGTACTTACATAATGTCTCAGAGGCCCTCAATCAAAAGTAAATACATAATGTCTCAGAGGCCTTCAATCAAAAGTACATACATAATGTCTCAGAGGCCTTCAATCAAAAGTACTTACATAATGTCTCAGAGGTCCTCAATCAAAAGTACATACATAATGTCTCAGAGGTCCTCAATCAAAAGTACATACATAATGTCTCAGAGGCCCTCAATCAAAAGTACTTACATAATGTCTCAGAGGCCTTCAATCAAAAGTACTTACATAATGTCTCAGAGGCCCTCAATCAAAAGTACTTACATAATGTCTCAGAGGCCCTCAATCAAAAGTACTTACATAATGTCTCAGTGGCCCTCAATCAAAAGTACTTACATAATGTCTCAGAGGCCTCAATCAAAAGTACTTACATAATGTCTCAGAGGCCTTCAATCAAAAGTACATACATAATGTCTCAGAGGCCTTCAATCAAAAGTACTTACATAATGTCTCAGAGGCCCTCAATCAAAAGTAAATACATAATGTCTCAGAAGCCTTCAATCAAAAGTACATACATAATGTCTCAGAGGCCTTCAATCAAAAGTACTTACATAATGTCTCAGAGGTCCTCAATCAAAAGTACATACATAATGTCTCAGAGGCCCTCAATCAAAAGTACTTACATAATGTCTCAGAGGCCCTCAATCAAAAGTACATACATAATGTCTCAGAAGCCTTCAATCAAAAGTACATACATAATGTCTCAGAGGCCTTCAATCAAAATTACTAACATAATGTCTCAGAGGTCCTCAATCAAAAGTACTTACATAATGTCTCAGAGGACTTCAATCAAAAGTACATACATAATATCTCAGAGGTCCTCAATCATAAGTACTTACATAATGTCTCAGAGGTCCTCAATCAAAAGTACATACATAATGTCTCAGAGGCCCTGAATCAAAAGTACTTACATAATGTCTCAGAGGCCTTCAATCAAAAGTACTTACATAATGTCTCAGAGGCCCTGAATCAAAAGTACTTACATAATGTCTCAGAGGCCCTCAATCAAAAGTACTTACATAATGTCTCAGAGGCCCTCAATCAAAAGTACTTACATAATGTCTCAGAGGCCTTCAATCAAAAGTACTTACATAATGTCTCAGAGGCCCTCAATCAAAAGTAAATACATAATGTCTCAGAAGCCTTCAATCAAAAGTACATACATAATGTCTCAGAGGCCTTCAATCAAAAGTACTTACATAATGTCTCAGAGGTCCTCAATCAAAAGTACATACATAATGTCTCAGAGGCCCTCAATCAAAAGTACTTACATAATGTCTCAGTGGCCCTCAATCAAAAGTGCATACATAATGCTTCAGAAGCCTTCAATCAAAAGTACATACATAATGTCTCAGAGGCCTTCAATCAAAATTACTAACATAATGTCTCAGAGGTCCTCAATCAAAAGTACTTACATAATGTCTCAGAGGACTTCAATCAAAAGTACATACATAATGTCTCAGAGGCCCTCAATCAAAAGTACTTACATAATGTCTCAGAGGTCCTCAATCAAAAGTACATACATAATGTCTCAGAGGCCCTGAATCAAAAGTACTTACATAATGTCTCAGAGGCCTTCAATCAAAAGTACTTACATAATGTCTCAGAGGCCCTCAATCAAAAGTAAATACATAATGTCTCAGAAGCCTTCAATCAAAAGTACATACATAATGTCTCAGAGGCCTTCAATCAAAATTACTTACATAATGTCTCAGAGGTCCTCAATCAAAAGTACATACATAATGTCTCAGAGGCCCTCAATCAAAAGTACTTACATAATGTCTCAGTGGCCCTCAATCAAAAGTGCATACATAATGCTTCAGAAGCCTTCAATCAAAAGTACATACATAATGTCTCAGAGGCCTTCAATCAAAATTACTAACATAATGTCTCAGAGGTCCTCAATCAAAAGTACTTACATAATGTCTCAGAGGACTTCAATCAAAAGTACATACATAATATCTCAGAGGTCCTCAATCATAAGTACTTACATAATGTCTCAGAGGTCCTCAATCAAAAGTACATACATAATGTCTCAGAGGCCCTGAATCAAAAGTACTTACATAATGTCTCAGACGCCTTCAATCAAAAGTACTTACATAATGTCTCAGAGGCCCTGAATCAAAAGTACTTACATAATGTCTCAGAGGCCCTCAATCAAAAGTACTTACATAATGTCTCAGAGACCCTGAATCAAAAGTACTTACATAATGTCTCAGAGGCCTTCAATCAAAAGTACTTACATAATGTCTCAGAGGCCCTCAATCAAAAGTAAATACATAATGTCTCAGAAGCCTTCAATCAAAAGTACATACATAATGTCTCAGAGGCCTTCAATCAAAATTACTTACATAATGTCTCAGAGGTCCTCAATCAAAAGTACATACATAATGTCTCAGAGGCCCTCAATCAAAAGTACATACAAAATGTCTCAGAGGCCCTCAATCAAAAGTACTTACA
Organism: Tachypleus tridentatus; assembly: GCF_004210375.1. Taxonomy (NCBI): domain Eukaryota; kingdom Metazoa; phylum Arthropoda; class Merostomata; order Xiphosura; family Limulidae; genus Tachypleus; species Tachypleus tridentatus. The sequence goes on from NC_134828.1 coordinate 112,665,926, forward strand.
TAATGTCTCAGAGGCCCTCAATCAAAAGTACTTACATAATGTCTCAGAGGCCCTGAATCAAAAGTACTTACATAATGTCTCAGAGGCCCTCAATCAAAAGTAAATACATAATGTCTCAGAAGCCTTCAATCAAAAGTACATACATAATGTCTCAGAGGCCTTCAATCAAAATTACTTACATAATGTCTCAGAGGTCCTCAATCAAAAGTACATACATAATGTCTTAGAGGTCCTCAATCAAAAGTACATACATAATGTCTCAGAGGCCCTGAATCAAAAGTACTTACATAATGTCTCAGACGCCTTCAATCAAAAGTACTTACATAATGTCTCAGAGGCCCTGAATCAAAAGTACTTACATAATGTCTCAGAGGCCCTCAATCAAAAGTATTTACATAATGTCTCAGAGGCCCTGAATCAAAAGTACTTACATAATGTCTCAGAGGCCTTCAATCAAAAGTACTTACATAATGTCTCAGAAGCCTTCAATCAAAAGTACATACATAATGTCTCAGAGGCCTTCAATCAAAAGTACTTACATAATGTCTCAGAGGCCCTCAATCAAAAGTAAATACATAATGTCTCAGAAGCCTTCAATCAAAAGTACATACATAATGTCTCAGAGGCCTTCAATCAAAATTACTTACATAATGTCTCAGAGGTCCTCAATCAAAAGTACATACATAATGTCTCAGAGGCCCTCAATCAAAAGTACTTACATAATGTCTCAGAGGCCCTCAATCAAAAGTGCATACATAATGCTTCAGAAGCCTTCAATCAAAAGTACATACATAATGTCTCAGAGGCCTTCAATCAAAATTACTAACATAATGTCTCAGAGGTCCTCAATCAAAAGTACTTACATAATGTCTCAGAGACCATCAATCAAAAGTACTTACATAATGTCTCAGAGGCCCTCAATCAAAAGTACTTACATAATGTCTCAGAGGCCCTCAATCAAAAGTACTTACATAATGTCTCAGAGGCCCTCAATCAAAAGTACATACATAATGTCTCAGAGGCCCTCAATCAAAAGTACTTACATAATGTCTCAGTGGCCCTCAATCAAAAGTGCATACATAATGCTTCAGAAGCCTTCAATCAAAAGTACATACATAATGTCTCAGAGGCCTTCAATCAAAATTACTAACATAATGTCTCAGAGGTCCTCAATCAAAAGTACTTACATAATGTCTCAGAGGACTTCAATCAAAAGTACATACATAATATCTCAGAGGTCCTCAATCATAAGTACTTACATAATGTCTCAGAGGTCCTCAATCAAAAGTACATACATAATGTCTCAGAGGCCCTGAATCAAAAGTACTTACATAATGTCTCAGACGCCTTCAATCAAAAGTACTTACATAATGTCTCAGAGGCCCTGAATCAAAAGTACTTACATAATGTCTCAGAGGCCCTCAATCAAAAGTACTTACATAATGTCTCAGAGACCCTGAATCAAAAGTACTTACATAATGTCTCAGAGGCCTTCAATCAAAAGTACTTACATAATGTCTCAGAGGCCCTCAATCAAAAGTAAATACATAATGTCTCAGAAGCCTTCAATCAAAAGTACATACATAATGTCTCAGAGGCCTTCAATCAAAATTACTTACATAATGTCTCAGAGGTCCTCAATCAAAAGTACATACATAATGTCTCAGAGGCCCTCAATCAAAAGTACATACAAAATGTCTCAGAGGCCCTCAATCAAAAGTACTTACATAATGTCTCAGAGGCCCTCAATCAAAAGTACTTACATAATGTCTCAGAGGCCCTGAATCAAAAGTACTTACATAATGTCTCAGAGGCCCTCAATCAAAAGTAAATACATAATGTCTCAGAAGCCTTCAATCAAAAGTACATACATAATGTCTCAGAGGCCTTCAATCAAAATTGCTTACATAATGTCTCAGAGGTCCTCAATCAAAAGTACATACATAATGTCTTAGAGGTCCTCAATCAAAAGTACATACATAATGTCTCAGAGGCCCTGAATCAAAAGTACTTACATAATGTCTCAGACGCCTTCAATCAAAAGTACTTACATAATGTCTCAGAGGCCCTGAATCAAAAGTACTTACATAATGTCTCAGAGGCCCTCAATCAAAAGTACTTACATAATGTCTCAGAGGCCCTGAATCAAAAGTACTTACATAATGTCTCAGAGTTCCTCAATCAAAAGTACTTACATAATGTCTCAGAGGCCCTCAATCAAAAGTAAATACATAATGTCTCAGAAGCCTTCAATCAAAAGTACATACATAATGTCTCAGAGGCCTTCAATCAAAATTACTTACATAATGTCTCAGAGGTCCTCAATCAAAAGTACATACATAATGTCTCAGAGGCCCTCAATCAAAAGTACTTACATAATGTCTCAGAGGCCCTCAATCAAAAGTACATACATAATGTCTCAGAAGCCTTCAATCAAAAGTACATACATAATGTCTCAGAGGCCCTCAATCAAAAGTAAATACATAATGTCTCAGAGGCCTTCAATCAAAGTACATACATAATGTCTCAGAGGCCTTCAATCAAAAGTACTTACATAATGTCTCAGAGGTCCTCAATCAAAAGTACATACATAATGTCTCAGAGGCCCTCAATCAAAAGTACTTACATAATGTCTCAGAGGCCCTCAATCAAAAGTACTTACATAATGTCTCAGAGGCCCTCAATCAAAAGTAAATACATAATGTCTCAGAAGCCTTCAATCAAAAGTACATACATAATGTCTCAGAGGCCTTCAATCAAAATTACTTACATAATGTCTCAGAGGTCCTCAATCAAAAGTACATACATAATGTCTCAGAGGCCCTCAATCAAAAGTACTTACATAATGTCTCAGAGGCCCTGAATCAAAAGTACTTACATAATGTCTCAGAGGCCCTCAATCAAAAGTAAATACATAATGTCTCAGAAGCCTTCAATCAAAAGTACATACATAATGTCTCAGAGGCCTTCAATCAAAAGTACTTACATAATGTCTCAGAGGTCCTCAATCAAAAGTACATACATAATGTCTCAGAGGTCCTCAATCAAAAGTACATACATAATGTCTCAGAGGCCCTGAATCAAAAGTACTTACATAATGTCTCAGAGGCCTTCAATCAAAAGTACTTACATAATGTCTCAGAGGCCCTGAATCAAAAGTACTTACATAATGTCTCAGAGGCTTTCAATCAAAAGTACTTACATAATGTCTCAGAGGCCCTGAATCAAAAGTACTTACATAATGTCTCAGAGGCCTTCAATCAAAAGTACTTACATAATGTCTCAGAGGCCCTCAATCAAAAGTAAATACATAATGTCTCAGAAGCCTTCAATCAAAAGTACATACATAATGTCTCAGAGGCCTTCAATCAAAATTACTTACATAATGTCTCAGAGGTCCTCAATCAAAAGTACATACATAATGTCTCAGAGGCCCTCAATCAAAAGTACATACATAATGTCTCAGAGGCCCTCAATCAAAAGTACTTACATAATGTCTCAGAGGCCCTGAATCAAAAGTACTTACATAATGTCTCAGACGCCTTCAATCAAAAGTACTTACATAATGTCTCAGAGGCCCTCAATCAAAAGTACTTACATAATGTCTCAGAGGCCCTCAATCAAAAGTAAATACATAATGTCTCAGAAGCCTTCAATCAAAAGTACATACATAATGTCTCAGAGGCCTTCAATCAAAATTACTTACATAATGTCTCAGAGGCCCTCAATCAAAAGTACATACATAATGTCTCAGAGGCCCTCAATCAAAAGTACATACATAATGTCTCAGAGGCCCTCAATCAAAAGTACTTACATAATGTCTCAGAGGCCCTCAATCAAAAGTACTTACATAATGTCTCAGAGGCCCTGAATCAAAAGTACTTACATAATGTCTCAGAGGCCCTCAATCAAAAGTAAATACATAATGTCTCAGAAGCCTTCAATCAAAAGTACATACATAATGTCTCAGAGGCCTTCAATCAAAATTACTTACATAATGTCTCAGAGGTCCTCAATCAAAAGTACATACATAATGTCTTAGAGGTCCTCAATCAAAAGTACATACATAATGTCTCAGAGGCCCTCAATCAAAAGTACATACATAATGTCTCAGAGACCCTCAATCAAAAGTACATACATAATGTCTCAGAGGCCCTCAATCAAAAGTACATACATAATGTCTCAGAGGCCCTCAATCAAAAGTACTTACATAATGTCTCAGAGGCCCTGAATCAAAAGTACTTACATAATGTCTCAGAGGCCCTCAATCAAAAGTACTTACATAATGTCTCAGAGGCCCTCAATCAAAAGTAAATACATAATGTCTCAGAAGCCTTCAATCAAAAGTACATACATAATGTCTCAGAGGCCTTCAATCAAAATTACTTACATAATGTCTCAGAGGTCCTCAATCAAAAGTACATACATAATGTCTTAGAGGTCCTCAATCAAAAGTACATACATAATGTCTCAGAGGCCCTCAATCAAAAGTACATACATAATGTCTCAGAGGCCCTCAATCAAAAGTACATACATAATGTCTCAGAGGCCCTCAATCAAAAGTACATACATAATGTCTCAGAGGCCCTCAATCAAAAGTACTTACATAATGTCTCAGAGGCCCTCAATCAAAAGTACTTACATAATGTCTCAGAGGCCCTGAATCAAAAGTACTTACATAATGTCTCAGAGGCCTTCAATCAAAAGTACTTACATAATGTCTCAGAGGCCCTCAATCAAAAGTAAATACATAATGTCTCAGAGGCCTTCAATCAAAGGTACATACATAATGTCTCAAAGGCCTTCAATCAAAAGTACTTACATAATGGCTCAGAGGCCCTCAATCAAAAGTACTTACATAATGTCTCAGAGGCCCTTAATCAAAAGCACTTACATAATGTCTCAGAGGCCCTCAATCAAAAGTACTTACATAATGTCTCAGAGGCCCTCAATCAAAAGTACTTACATAATGTCTCAGAGGCCCTCAATCAAAAGTACATACATAATGTCTCAGAGGCCCTCAATCAAAAGTACATACATAATGTCTCAGAGGTCCTCAATCAAAAGTACATACATAATGTCTCAGAGGCCCTCAATCAAAAGTACTTACATAATGTCTCAGAGGCCCTCAATCAAAAGTAAATACATAATGTCTCAGAGGCCCTCAATCAAAAGTACATACAAAATGTCTCAGAGTTCCTCAATCAAAAGTACTTACATAATGTCTCAGAGGCCCTCAATCAAAAGTACTTACATAATGTCTCAGAGGCCCTGAATCAAAAGTACTTACATAATGTCTCAGAGGCCTTCAATCAAAAGTACATACATAATGTCTTAGAGGTCCTCAATCAAAAGTACATACATAATGTCTCAAAGGCCCTCAATCAAAAGTACATACATAATGTCTCAGAGACCCTCAATCAAAAGTACATACATAATGTCTCAGAGGCCCTCAATAAAAAGTACATACATAATGTCTCAGAGGCCCTCAATCAAAAGTACTTACATAATGTCTCAGTGGCCCTCAATCAAAAGGGCATACATAATGCCTCAGAGGCCTTCAATCAAAATTACTTACATAATGTCTCAGAGGTCCTCAATCAAAAGTACTTACATAATGTCTCAGACGCCTTCAATCAAAAGTACTTACATAATGTCTCAGAGGCCCTCAATCAAAAGTAAATACATAATGTCTCAGAGGCCTTCAATCAAAGGTACATACATAATGTCTCAAAGGCCTTCAATCAAAAGTACTTACATAATGGCTCAGAGGCCCTCAATCAAAAGTACTTACATAATGTCTCAGAGGCCCTGAATCAAAAGTACTTACATAATGTCTCAGACGCCTTCAATCAAAAGTACTTACATAATGTCTCAGAGGCCCTGAATCAAAAGTACTTACATAATGTCTCAGAGGCCCTCAATCAAAAGTACTTACATAATGTCTCAGAGGCCCTGAATCAAAAGTACTTACATAATGTCTCAGAGGCCTTCAATCAAAAGTACTTACATAATGTCTCAGAGGTCCTCAATCAAAGTAAATACATAATGTCTCAGAAGCCTTCAATCAAAAGTACATACATAATGTCTCAGAGGCCTTCAATCAAAATTACTTACATAATGTCTCAGAGGTCCTCAATCAAAAGTACATACATAATGTCTCAGAGGCCCTCAATCAAAAGTACTTACATAATGTCTCAGTGGCCCTCAATCAAAAGTGCATACATAATGCTTCAGAAGCCTTCAATCAAAAGTACATACATAATGTCTCAGAGGCCTTCAATCAAAATTACTAACATAATGTCTCAGAGGTCCTCAATCAAAAGTACTTACATAATGTCTCAGAGGACTTCAATCAAAAGTACATACATAATATCTCAGAGGTCCTCAATCATAAGTATTTACATAATGTCTCAGAGGTCCTCAATCAAAAGTACATACATAATGTCTCAGAGGCCCTGAATCAAAAGTACTTACATAATGTCTCAGACGCCTTCAATCAAAAGTACTTACATAATGTCTCAGAGGCCCTGAATCAAAAGTGCTTACATAATGTCTCAGAGGCCCTCAATCAAAAGTACTTACATAATGTCTCAGAGACCCTGAATCAAAAGTACTTACATAATGTCTCAGAGGCCTTCAATCAAAAGTACTTACATAATGTCTCAGAGGCCCTCAATCAAAAGTAAATACATAATGTCTCAGAAGCCTTCAATCAAAAGTACATACATAATGTCTCAGAGGCCTTCAATCAAAATTACTTACATAATGTCTCAGAGGTCCTCAATCAAAAGTACATACATAATGTCTCAGAGGCCCTCAATCAAAAGTACATACAAAATGTCTCAGAGGCCCTCAATCAAAAGTACTTACATAATGTCTCAGAGGCCCTGAATCAAAAGTACTTACATAATGTCTCAGACGCCTTCAATCAAAAGTACGTACATAATGTCTCAGAGGCCCTGAATCAAAAGTACTTACATAATGTCTCAGAGGCCCTCAATCAAAAGTAAATACATAATGTCTCAGAAGCCTTCAATCAAAAGTACATACATAATGTCTCAGAGGCCTTCAATCAAAATTACTTACATAATGTCTCAGAGGCCCTCAATCAAAAGTACATACATAATGTCTCAGAGGCCCTCAATCAAAAGTACATACAAAATGTCTCAGAGGCCCTCAATCAAAAGTACTTACATAATGTCTCAGAGGCCCTGAATCAAAAGTACTTACATAATGTCTCAGAGGCCCTGAATCAAAAGTACTTACATAATGTCTCAGAGGCCCTCAATCAAGAGTAAATACATAATGTCTCAGAAGCCTTCAATCAAAAGTACATACATAATGTCTCAGAGGCCTTCAATCAAAATTACTTACATAATGTCTCAGAGGTCCTCAATCAAAAGTACATACATAATGTCTTAGAGGTCCTCAATCAAAAGTACATACATAATGTCTCAGAGGCCCTCAATCAAAAGTACATACATAATGTCTCAGAGACCCTCAATCAAAAGTACATACATAATGTCTCAGAGGCCCTCAATCAAAAGTACATACAAAATGTCTCAGAGGCCCTGAATCAAAAGTACTTACATAATGTCTCAGAGGCCCTGAATCAAAAGTACTTACATAATGTCTCAGAGGCCCTGAATCAAAAGTACTTACATAATGTCTCAGAGGCCTTCAATCAAAAGTACTTACATAATGTCTCAGAGGCCCTCAATCAAAGGTACATACATAATGTCTCAAAGGCCTTCAATCAAAAGTACTTACATAATGGCTCAGAGGCCCTCAATCAAAAGTACTTACATAATGTCTCAGAGGCCCTTAATCAAAAGCACTTACATAATGTCTCAGAGGCCCTCAATCAAAAGTACTTACATAATGTCTCAGAGGCCCTCAATAAAAAGTACTTACATAATGTCTCAGAGGCCCTCAATCAAAAGTACATACATAATGTCTCAGAGGTCCTCAATCAAAAGTACATACATAATGTCTCAGAGGCCCTCAATTAAAAGTACTTACATAATGTCTCAGTGGCCCTCAATCAAAAGTGCATACATAATGCCTCAGGGGACTTCAATGAAAAGTACATACATAATGTCTCAGAGGCCCTCAATCAAAAGTACATACATAATGCCTCAGGGGACTTCAATCAAAAGTACATACATAATGTTTCAGAGGCCCTCAATCAAAAGTACTTACATAATGCCTCAGAGGCCCTCAATCAAAAGTACATACATAATGTCTCAGAGGCCCTCAATCAAAAGTACTTACATAATATATCAGAGGCCCTCAATCAAAAGTACTTATATAATGTCTCAGAGGCCCTTAATCAAAAGCACTTACATAATGTCTCAGAGGCCCTCAATCAAAAGTACTTACATAATGTCTCAGAGGCCCTCAATAAAAAGTACTTACATAATGTCTCAGAGGCCCTCAATCAAAAGTACATACATAATGTCTCAAAGGCCCTCAATCAAAAGTACTTACATAATGTCTCAGTGGCCCTCAATCAAAAGTGCATACATAATGCCTCAGGGGAGTTCAATGAAAAGTACATACATAATGTCTCAGAGGCCCTCAATCAAAAGTACATACATAATGCCTCAGGGGACTTCAATCAAAAGTACATACATAATGCCTCAGAGGACCTCAATCAAATGTACATACATAATGCCTCAGAGGACTTCAATCAAAAGTACATACATAATGTCTCAGAGGCCCTCAATCAAAAGTACTTACATAATGTCTCAGAGGCCCTCATTCAAAAGTACATACATAATGCCTCAGGGGACTTCAATGAAAAGTACATACATAATGTCTCAGAGGCCCTCAATCAAAAGTACATACATAATGTCTCAGAGGCCCTCAATCAAAAGTACATACATAATGTCTCAGAGGACCTCAATCAAAAGTACATACATAATGTCTCAGAAGACCTCAATCAAAAGTACATACATAATGCCTCAGAGGACTTCAATCAAAAGTATGTTTAATTTCCCTGCTTTCAACTTTCTCCAGCACATCAGTTTCTTCGATGGATATTTTCCTCCACGTGTTTTCTATTTTTATAAAATATATGTTTTCATAGCAATAAGCATTTCCCACAGTCTCCGTTTTGTTGACAAGCATTTCTTGTTCTAACTTACGGTGCTCTTGGAGGAAAAAAAAGACACATTTTCTTCTCGATTTATTATTAGAATTTCTAAAGAATTGTTTAATTCCTGTAGTAGAATAGCAGATCTTTGAGTTCAATTCTATCATCCGTTACATCCTCTAAACCATTATTACAGGGTCCATTCTTTGAAAATTATTTTATCAGTGAATTTATATCCACAGTAAATGCTACATAGTTTAACTCGCAGAGGTTTTAAATTTTGTAAATATTTAAAGTTAAAAAAACACAGGAACATTTATATTGTTGCGTGTGTGTTTTCTTATAGCAAACCCACATTGGGCTATCTGCTGAGCCCACCAAGGGGAATCGAACCATTGCTTTTAGCCTTGTAAATCCGTAGACTTATCACCGTACTAGCGGGGTGTTTACGTTGTTAATTATATCTTGTTATAGAAATGTGTACACATAATACGTGTTTAGTAGGAATTAAACATAGGTTTTGAGATAAATAATGCACTTGTCTTATAGCAAATTCATGTCTACATTTTAGGAAACAAATGCGCCCTACAGGTCTTTAGTAGGTATGAAAGTTGGAGGATAGATAGTGCTATCTTATAGAACATAAAAGTTTATTTAGTTGGAGAGAGATAAACATTACAAGTATTTAGTAAGTACGAAACACACCTTAAAGGATAAATGGTGTTATCTTATAATACATACACGTTTATTTAGTAGGATACAGATACACATTACACGTATTTACTAAGTATGGATCACACGTTGTATAATAAATAATGTTATCTTGCAGCACGTACAAAACTGCTTAATAAAACGTATTTACAATTTACTTATATGTTTAGTATTTATAAATCACTAGTTAAAGGAAAAAAATGTCGTTGCGTAATATTTACGTGATATGAAGCAGGTACACTCCATTCGTGTTTTTAGTGATAAAAATCTTTACGTAATATGAAATGGTTATACTTTATTTGTGTTTTTAGTAGGTTTTGTTTTGTTTTGAATTTCGCGCAAAGCTACTCGAGGGTTATCTGCGCTAGCCGTCTCTAATTTAGCAGTGTAAGACTAGAGGGAAGGCAGCTAGTCATCACCACCTACCACCAACTCTTGGGCTACTCTTTTACCAACGAATAATGGGATTAACCGTCATATTATAATGCCCTCACGGCTGAAAGGGCAAGAATGTTTGGTGTGGCTGGGATTCGTACCTGCGACCCTCAGATTACGAGTAGAACGCCACCTGGCCAAGTAGTTAACAACTTTGTAAAAAGATTCATTTTATTATTCTATAGTGTTTGGTGTGGCTGGGATTCGTACCTGCGACCCTCAGATTACCAGTAGAACGCCACCTGGCTAAGCAGTTACGAACTTTGTAAAAAGATTCATTTTATTATTCTATAATATTTGGTGTGGCTGGGATTCGTACCTGCGACCCTCAGATTACGAGTAGAACGCCACCTGGCCAAGCAGTTACCAACTTTGTAAAAAGATTCATTTTATTATTTTATGTGAAAAAACTAAGGTTTAATTTGAATACATTGAAACCTCTTGATAACGAAGTTAATAAACACATTATAATCGTTGTAAAAACTATCATAAATATATATTTATGATAAACACATTTTAGGTAAATTAAATAATGTTATTCTTAAATAATTTTGTATTTCCAACATACGTTGTACAACATATAAATATATATATATTAATATATATATACAACATATAAATACATATTTATTGGCGTCTCTTAAATTTTACCACCAATGAATTGGAAATTATGATTGATGAAGCATATTACAGAGCATTTAAAGAAATACTGTAATATTAATAAAGAAGGAACAAGTTATGAATCTTCATATAATAACTGGTAATTTAGTTGTATGTAGGTTCTGACACTAACATAACAAATGTTTGGTTTCAGTAATCTTTAAACTAGTAACAAAATCAAAACAATTTCACGACTGTTTAATAATTCAGATAAATTACTTCTCTGTTTCAGTAAACACAGAGCTTTCTATGACAATGTCACTCCTAAGAATTATCATTATTTTACATTAAGCTGACAAAGCTTTGACCATCAGTAATGGTTACAGATATAGAGATGCTCGTCTAATACCAATTTATCAAAATTTTCTACGCACATCCTTACGAATTAATCCACGAGAGTTGAATTTAGAAAAACGTTCTTCCACTAGAAACAGATCAAATCACCTAAATTTCAATGTCACAGTCATTAACCACACATTCAACTTTGAAGTTTTAATCAACTAGACACTTTACTTTAGAGTTTTAATCAACTGGACACTTTCGTCTTTGAAGATATAAACTTTTTATTCCTAATAAGTTATATTACATTTTTTCATTCGTCTATTTTTATCGAAGAAAGCTTTCCATTGGTAGGAACAAATATCACTAAGAGTTAAGATGAGCTTTACAGACCCAGAGGGTGTGGTAGTGCACAGAATTACAAAATTACAATAGTTTACTTTCGTAATGGATGATTGTCCAGTGAAGGGTTATGATAAAATAGATGAATTTTCTTATGATACAATAAGAATTGGACATCACACAGCTACAACATCCATTGTACTAGCAGCGATGTTGGACCATGTAGCCACTAACTCAGTAATCATACCTCACGTGTTTTGGAAGGAAAGAAACGTTGCTGTTATTCAACATTACATGGTGTACCATTCGTGATGGTGAAGAAATATGATGAAAATGACTGATAGCTTTTGCAGAATTACTTTCTTTATCTAAGTATCAGTGTATGTGTGTGTGTATGTTTTCTTATGGCAAAGCCACATCGGGTTATATGCTGTGACCACCGAGGGGAATCGAACCACTGATTTTAGCATTGTACATCTAAAGATTTAACCACTGGGGTACTTTATCTAATAAAAGAAGTCGATACTAGTGACTTATTTTAGAATAAATGAAAACTTGATGTAACCATAGTTTTGCATTAATTTTCATTAAAATAGGCCTAGTTTGTAGAATTAAAATATTTTTAGGAATTTCAAAGTTACAGAATGTATTTTCTATATTTATTCTGTACAAGTGTACATATATTTTGTGTGAGTTACGTCAAAGTAATTTTAAACTTAAAACTAAATTAGGAGAGTGGTGAGTTTAAGTTATTAATTTATGTTTAATTTAGGTAACTCCTCAATGAAGCAACTTGATTCTTATTTGCAGTCTGATCTCTCACTGAAGAAAGGTGACTTCTCACGTTGACTATTGAAGTAGTTACTTAAGTCCTACACAGGGCAACCCTAAAAGTGGTTCTGGACAATCAGTTACTATCGGACATCATAGGATTAGAGTCAACATTGAGTCAACCATTGGAACTTTTCAACACACACAGAAAATAAACCTACAGTAGGAACCACAGCAATAAATATTCAATGGTCAGAAAGAAAACTACCAGCCGATGGAGGGAGGCCCTACAGCAATTGACCAGTTGTAACAACGATATAAAGTCTGCTATGGACATTTTCCGTCATCAATCGAATCATTTCATGCTTTTGTTTTTTTGTTTCTTTGTTTTGGAATTTCGCACAAAGTTACTCGAGGGCTATCTGCGCTAGCCGTCCCTAATATAGCAGTGTAAGACTAGAAAAAAGGCAGCTAGTCATCACCACCCACCGCCAACTCTTGGGCTACTCTTTTACCAACGAATAGTGGGATTGACCGTAACATTATAACGCCCCCACGGCTGAAAGGGCGAGCATCTAAGTTAAATATTTATTATTCAAAAATATTTTATTATTAAAATCTGTATGCAGATAAAGATAGCCTTTTAAAATAAATCTATTCACATAAATTGTTTAAAACCTTTAATTAAAAATTACACCATCAAAAACTAATAAAAAAAATCAATACATTTATTACTTATAAAGCAACAAATCTGTGCAACTTGTTAAAAAAATAACTAAAAACGAGAAGCTAACGGTTTTGCAATTGAGTTTTTGCTTTTGAAATAAAATTTACGAGCTTATGTTCACAGAGATATTATTTCTGTTTTAAAATGTAAGATTATATAATTCTATGACAACTGACATTTTTCCAAAAGTGACAAATCTGATCACTGTGTTGGATAAAATAACTACATCTTGTATTCTCAAGACGGTTGGTACGGGCATTAGAACATTAATTAAAATAAAGTACAGACCAATGTCGCGAGCTTCTTACGTCACTTTTAATTTGGATTTTAGTATTGTAACGTGTTCTTTCACGCTAGATTAGGCTTAGTATGCAAAACGGTTTTTAGGCTTAGTTATAATACAACGTTTAAAAGCTAAAATATAATATTGTGGATTTTATTATTTTTATCTTATTTAGGGAACGTATTATAATAGGCTTTAATTACTAATTAACGGAGATAAAAGAGGTATATTAAATTGTTGATTTATAGGCGAAAACATCAGACAACATTTTCATATTATGGATTACCTATAATAACCGCTGACCATCTGAGGCGTTACACGAAAACAAATTTTTTGTTTGAATTTCGCGCAAAGCTACACGAGAGCTATCTGCGCTAGACGTCCTTAATATAGCAGTGTAAGACTAGAGAGAAGGCAGCTAGTCATCACCACCCTCCGCCAACTCTTGTGCTACTCTTTTACCAACGAATAATGGGATTAACCGCACATGATAATGTCCCCACGACTGAAAGGGCGAGCATGTTTGTTGTGACGTATTAATTAAATATGTTGAAAAGAATATAACTGTAGATAAGTATATTTTTTCTTTGTATGTGTCACACAATGAAATATCTGTGCTCTATCACCCACAACAAATCCAGCCCCGGATTATAGCGTTGTAAGTACGTACACTGATTATTGACCAGCCACGGAACCTTTAGGTATGATGATAGAAACACATGAAGAGATATGGTGAACTTAATCTAAAAATTATGATATACAGCAACTTAAATATTACAGTCACATTTAATTTTTATTTTGTTTCTTTTTTTTAGTGCTATAAGACAGTATTACTGGTAACATTTTTGAAAATGTGAATAGAAAAGCCATAGACATAAATGAAAAAAATATATATATATTCCAAACTCACCGCATTATGAGAAATCTGGAATTTGTTATTTACTATATGATGTCTCTATCAGTTCCTGTCTCACTTAGCGTGTGTTTCTCTTATAGAAAAGCCACATCGGGCTACCTGGTCAGCCCACCGACAGGAATCGAACCCCTGATTTTAGCGTTGTAAATCCGGAGACATACCGCTGTACTAGCGAGGTGCCCTGCTTAGTAAATCAGTCTAGAATTCGTATATATTCAAGCAGTACTGACCTATTGGAATTGGTTTATAAGCTGAAGTTAGTGTTTTTCTAGAAACACATATACTCACATTGTATTATCTATATTTTCAAAACAGTTTCTTACGTATTTTTTGTCAAAGCCACCCACACTGAAAGGCGAAAAACATATGGGTGCTAAATCTGACAAAAAAACAAATTTTATACACAGCTAGCGTCAGATACTTAAAAGATTCGGAGCTCGGCTCCATAAACGCGGGAATTTCCTGCGATTCAGCATAATATCGATCATGTTTTTTTGGGTATTTTTTTTTCTAATCTGATTTGTCAAGACACCAACGAGGTATTTGGCATTGCCAAAACTTTTGCCAGAGGACAGCGACGCCTGATGATAAATATAAAAATGACCCTAAAATTAATGTTCTAAAATATTATTTTTTTATTTATCTAAGATACCAAACAGCCTTGGTATAACACAAAATTAATAACCTTCTTCATAAACAAAAACATCTGCATTCTGTGAAGTAAAATATACAATGGTCGCTCATAATTTTCAATCATAAATGTCTGTATTTGGTCCTCAGATACTTTTAAACATGATTGATGATGTAGGTGTGCTTTGATAAGTAGAATTAATGAAATTAATTCATTATAAAATAATTTTATAACTTTCACTTTGTCTTCCGCTAAATTCGTCACGACGTTTCCACGAAATAGTTCGAATTGTAAACATGCATTAGGCAGAGTAAACATTAAATAAAAAAAAAAAAACATAATTTGATTATTCAGTTTGAGACAAAAGTTTTATTTATCGACCATTGAAATATATAAATGCCAGGAGTTAAATCATATCCACATCATCTTTATGGGATAAATTGAAAACACCTATCCCATACAATTTTGTTAACGCCCTTAAGACTAGAACGACACAGAGACGTTCTACGGCCAGAAAGCCTAGCGTGATGTATGTACCAGGTTACATAACATACAAATATTGTAGTAATTAATGTAAGCAAAATTAAAACTCGTGTTTTCGCATAATTTAGCTCCGTACTTTTCAGAACATTGATTCTTCATTTTTAAAATCAGTTAATGAACGAACTGCTTCCTGCAAAATTAATATAATTTTTCTGTAAATATCCGAACATAATATGCATTGCTTTAATTAAACTTCCTGATTGAGTTATTACAGTTCGTTGTCAATAAGGGTGTGTACTACACACATTCGATGCTTAAGGGAAGTCTCGGACTAATATTTTATTTACTTTGTTAATAATAAATGTTCTTGTCTTTACGTTATTTTAATAATTATGAAAGTAAGTTTACCGATAGAAAGATAAATTATTATAGTAAAATAAATCAATATTACTGTACTTACAAGGTATTTAGTGCCATAATATATAGGCCCGGCATGGCCAGGTGGATAAGGCACTCGACTCCTAATCTGAGGGTCGAGGGTTCGAATCCCCGTCACACCAAACATGCCCGCCCTGAGAGTCGTGGTGTCGTTATAATGTGACGGTCAGTCCCACTATTCGCTGGCAAAAGAGTAGCCCAAGAGTTGCTAGTGGGTGGTAATGACTAGTTGCCTTCCCTCTAGTCTTACACTGCTAAATTAGGGACGACTAGCGCAGAAAGCCCACGTGTAGCTTTGCGCGAAATTCAAAACAAAACAAACAATTCTTCTACCCAGTGCCATCTTTTCCACTTCTTTACATGTGCTAGATATTTCACCTATGTCTTTGTCAATATATTATTGGTCGTCCCGTTTCGTCTTCAACTTTTCAGCTCATCATTTCTTGTGTCATCTCGATCTTCTTTATCTGACTAAATTCATCATATTCTTCAGTACATTTCAGTTCGATATTCGACGGAGACTGTTCATGTGGAGTGTATTTAACTTTTCTGTAAGTCTGCCATGTTTCACAATCGTATAGCAGAGCAGGTAATTATATATCTTTACCAGTTCTGGTCACCACTTCTTCATGGCTATCTCCATATCCCCGTATTTTGCTTATAGCTTACAGCACTTGGAATTCACGGCCCGGTATGGCCAGTTGTGTAAAGGCGTTCGACTCGTAATCTGAGGGTCGTGGATTCGAATCCCCGTCACACCCAAACATACTCGTCCTTTCAGCTGTGGGGGCGTTATAATATGACGGTTAATCCCACTATTCTTTGGTAAAAGAGTAGCCCAAGAGTTGTCTGTGGGTGGTGATAACTAGCTGCCTTCCCTCTAGCCTGCCTTACACTACTAAATTAGTGCAAGCGCAAATAGCCCTCGTGTAGCTTTGCGCGAAATCCCAAACAAACACTTTGATAAATAGAAAAGTATTTTTGATTAACTATCGAGAAAGCTAGATTTTTTTTGTTTGTTATTCAGCAAAAAGGACTTTCTGTGTTCTGCCAACCACGTGTATCGAAAGCTGGTTTCTTAGAGTTATAAGTTTGCAGACGTGCCGCTCTGCCACTGATGGGTGAGAAAACTTGGTTATAACATTAAAATAGGCCTAAGTTATTTATCACAATTTTGTTAGACGTTTAATTTAAAATTATATTTACAAAGTAAATTAATTTTAGAATATTTTAATTAATCAATAATTTGCATAAATATAATATATTAAATGTATAACCTTTGCCGAGACCTTTTTTTTTATGGGAAGAGTTTCTTCTGCTACAAGTTAACCTCTAACCTATTTTAATGATTACAACAATGATAAACGTGCAATAATTTAACAACGTCACTCTCAGTCACTGGGTATAAAAACTAAACTTTAAATATTTCTGCTCTGTCTAAACTATTTTTAATGGATGCAGCCGTCCCTCGATAGGTTATCGATTAGTTCATGGACTTACAGTACTATATTCTAAGTTTCGATTCCCCGCGATGGACAGAGTACAAATAACAAACTGTGTAACTTTGCTCTAAAAATAAACTGATATTGTAGCTCAATGTTTTAATCTATTCGTTTGTATAAATGTGTATTTTGTTCAAGCGGAAAAAAGTTCGACGCAACATGATGGGCGTGGTTTTAATATTTGAAAATTTACCTAATGTTTAGAAAGTAATTTGAACCGTTCATAAATAAGCAATCAGCCTATTTGTCTCTTACTTTCAGTCAGTAAATCATTTACATTTTGTGATACTGTATGTATTTGATAATTTTTGTTACACGTAGTTTATACCAAAAGTTAGATCTGTCGTGTACTCTAGCTCCAAAATTTGAAATTAAAAAATTAAAACTACACTATCCTTTTTCGTTTTCACCGAACAGTCCAAAGAATATGGTCAACAAAGCCCTTCACAATAATACTGATGTAAAAAGTTAGAATTACCTTGTCAAATTAATTATAAATCAGGCTCAAATCCAAAGAGACAACTCGTGCGCGAGAAAGTTTGTAACTTTTACAGAGGTAACAAAGCACGAATAGTAAAAAAAACGCACAAACCGACATTCTGTGATACAATGAAAAGTAAAACGTTTATACTTACTAAAATATCCGCTGTCGCTTGAGTACTTAGATTGATTTATTCTAGATGACTATGTCAGTGTGTGTATTTTGAACTCATTTTAACATAAACGTATAACCTATATGCTTTTGTTGTTCCTTTACAAGATGTAGCCAATTGTGAAGGTAAATTTCCCTTTGTTTTGTTCTCCGATTTTAAACATATATAATAAAAACAAATTATAAAACCAAACCTCTTTAATCAAATGAGCCTCTAGATATAAATAAATAAATAAATATATTTTTCAATTCGATAATTTATACGTTTCTTTTTATACTTTGATCACATAGCTCTTAAGAACAATATTAAATTATATTTTTATTTTCAATTAACAAGAGATAAAAGCAATTGGTGAAACCCATTGTTACCAAAACGTACTGGCTTTTCTATATATTAGAAGTTGTTATACAAGGAACCACTTCTTTTCTTAGAGGTCCTTCTCTAGCATGCCTTACAAAAAAAAGACGTGCAAGCACATGAATAAGTAATAATACCACGGTGCACACCCTCAGGGTCCACTTAGTACGAGTGCAAAATTTCAAGTTTCTAGGTTCTTTTCTCTTAGAATTATAGCAGTCACACACACACATATCCTTTTACTATTATACATTAGTTATATTATGATGTAGCTATACTTATGTATGTGTATTATACAGTTAAATTTTATTTGCGATACAGCTATCATTTGCTCTTGTATAGTTTACATTTATTTCTTGTTGTTTCGAACATGATACAATTACAGTGTCTTAGAATAAATCAGTTAATATGACGATTTGATGACCTTTTACGGTGTATGACTGTGGTTTTCAATAGTTTTCCACTGATAATTATATCATTAAAGCAAAACCTTTCAATTAATGCTACAGAAAACTCATACAATTAAGGAGTAAGAGTAAGTAAGATAAATATTTAATTGTGTTTTTTTTAATCTACGATTACGTTATCAATGTATCTGTTTATTTGTATCTTTATACAAAGGTAAATAATGTGATACTGGTATTATTGCAATTTGTATTTAGTATTGTGATTCGTTTATTATATAGAGGGAAGTGAAATCGTAGACTGTGACGTTATATAGGCTTCGTAGAGAGTTATAATTTGTATTGTAGGCCTACAGCAATTTACAGTAGTGTACAATTGTTCAACTTTGTAGATACGTTAAAGAAGGAAGTAAATTTGTTTATGTTTGTTAATTTGTAATTAAGAACAAAGATGCAGAATGGACTATTTGTACTCTGCCCGCTACGAATATTGAAACTCGGCTTCTAGTGTTGTTTGTCCACAAACATACCACAATGCCACTGGAAGACAAATTAGTTTGTTATTGGTAAATGGGCTAGGGAATAATTTGTTATCACATGTAGGCTAAGTAAGATTCATAAGTATAATGAATTATTGTATTATGGTGTAGCATGTTTTTAAAGAACACTGGTCTTTCTTCTTCAGAAGTTTCACCAAGTTATTAAACAGATCCACCAAAGAAAGAAGTGCGCTATTATACTTTTAACAGGAGAGGGATATTGAAAATGAAATAGAATTTCGACTTAAAAATAACGACCACAAGGTCAAAGTGTTAGAGCATATTATTTCTTTAGGTTTGTTTGTTTTTAATTAAGCACAAAGCTACACAATGACCTATATGTGCTTTGCTCGCCACTGATATCGAAACCTGGTTTCTAGCATTGTTTATCCGTTGTGCCACTAGAGGGGCATTGTTTTAGGTGATGAAATTGTTAAGGAAAAGCCGGGAATAAAATAAAAACAGAAATTTATAAAAAGAAAGTTTTGAAAGAAGGATTAAAACAGAAATAAATCTGAACAGAAGATGGATGAAACTAGGGACATGCAGGTGAATTATAACATTTAAAAGAAGTACAGAAGAGCTGTGAAGATAGAACTGGAAGTGTATAAAAAGACATAAGCGAAATAAACAATGACATCAACGAGATAGAAAAGGGCATTATTTAGGTTTAAAAAAAGGCACTAGAATAAAACAGTTGGAAACAGAATAATTAAATGCAAAGATTAAGCTATCCACACCTCTGTCTGCATTTGCTTGGGAATTCGAGCCTTCAACGTCATCTGCTATAAAATATGTAAATTTATTTGACCTTCATCTACTACAACTATTGCTGTTCTGCCTGTTACTTAAAGACATTCAATGACAAATCTAGCCATGAAACTGCTAGCTATAGTCCCAGAAATTAACTGGAACGTTCAACATCAGTCAATGGAATACAAATTGATTATAACGGAAATGTACATGGGTGTGATACTAAGCTCAGTTTGTAATCATTTCGAAAGTGAGGAAGTAGAATATTGAACAACAAGCCACCCGTTGTGTTGCTCATTTAGAAGAATCAATTTTTACAACATTAAGTAATCTTCCAGCTTATAGTCATACCAACTATCAAACATTGGTAGTTGCCTTATCCTACAAGTTTGGGGTGTCACACCAGAAAGAAATATCCAGAATAAGATATAGAGGAGGGTATGCAACTTAATCAAAGTTGAAGAAGATTTGAAAAGGGCTCCTAGTTATCTTACCCAAATGCTCCTTGTACGATAATGGATTTGTTGTCACATAATCAATTTATGGATTCTCTAACAAAAAGAATATGAGGACCAGGCTAAAGCAAAGTAGATTTATTTTCTTAGCAATAGAACTATAATCCATTAAAGATGGAAAAAACAAATAAATTAATCATCTAGAAGATATTGGATTATCGGGTCAGATAGTGTTTAAACAGCAATCTTGGATTATCAGGTCAGATAGTGTTTAAACAGCAACTCCTAATGACATTTTGTAATAACTGAAGGATTAGTTATAAAGCCAGTAAAATAGAATCGAATGTATAAAGTGTAAGACATTAAGTGTAATTTGAAACTGTGTATTGCCAAAAACTCCAAGCAAACGTTTGTAAGGACTAAGAACTCCTTCCAAAAGGTACTGGAAATGCAAAACTGTTATAGATGTAGTACACGTGTCTATTACAGCCAAGACTATACTCTTATTACTGTTGTTTCGTAAAATCTCTATTTGACATAGCTCATTCGTTATACAAAGAAATTGAGATCTCACATGTGTTTGGTTGAACAACTAATTGTGAACAACCATTTAACAAACTGAACTGACCACCACTCTTATACTGGCATGGCTAACCCTAGATAGTCTACGTATTTTAGATATAGATGGTAGTTATTTTACTGGGAGAACAATTTTGTCACAAGTCAACACATAAAATAAAATATCATAATTTGATATATCAAAACAATGAACGAAATGAAATGTTAAACAATTTGAAATGAGCAACTAACTGTTGTTCAGGCCCTGGTTCATATTCATCATTATCTGAAGGCACAAACGTTTTTACTCTAACTAGATCACGAGTGCAGAAGCAGCTGGCGCGTTTCCGTATTTCAGAAAGCCAAACAGCGAGATGACTCCAACATTACAACTTTAATCTCACTAGTCGTCCATGTAAATTTTGATGTATTACCTCGAATGCTGTATGTAAAGGATTTGTATAAGCACTGGGAGTAGGTGGAATCACAGGATAGAATAAGTGACTGACCTATGATAAAGTGTAATCCAATGTTTGACATCTACCAATGATGATGTAGAACTGATGTGTTCTACCAGTGATAATGCAGAACTAATGTGGTCAACAAGTAATGATGAAGAGCCAATGTGCCCTGCAAATGATGATGTAGAACCAATGTGGTCTACTTTTAATTATTTATAACTGATGTAGTCTACAAATGATGACATAGACCAGATGTGATCCATCTCCCAATAGAAACTTCTCCAATAAAAGATTCGAACTTGAAACCATTTATCCAATAGCTCAAGCATAGTTCAGAAAGACGATCATGGTACATAATCATCATATAAATAAAGATGTATTTACAAGATAGTTAGTAACATCAGAAACGGGAAGATACAAATGAATAGAACAAAACCACTACAATTGGTACTTCCATAAGCCCTACATTTTGAAACACTCTGTCATCTCCACAACCTTCTAATGGCTGAACACTTCGGCATTAAGAAAATACTGGAGCAAATAAGAAAACATTTGTTTTGGGTTTGGTGTTGAATGTCTGTGGAAAAATGAATAAAAACATCTAATTCTACTGTGAGTGGAAGTTCCATCAAAGAAATAGTATGGACATCTATAACATTATGGTATTACAATATTACTGGAGAGAGTTTGTCGTTGATTTGTTTGGTTCTCTTTTTCAAAATAACAGTATTGTGTTGACTATTTCACCAAATTACTAAAAACATATAATGTTCCTAACTACGAAACAAAAACTCTTATTTAGTAAATATTTTTCAAGATGTCATTGAATCTTCACTTCGATCATACTTGTTTGCTGAAATGTGTGAGATCCTTTAGAATAAAAAAAAAACAAGACAATAGCCCTTACTCCTTCTTCTGATGGTGTGGTAGAGATACAATCTCACACTGTTAAATCAAAACCATATATATGGTTGGACATCGAGAAACGAAAGATCAATATCTTCCACTGTCAGTAATAGGTTATTGTACAGCAGTACGTGAAGCTACTAGCAACACACATCAT
The DNA here is from genome assembly GCF_004210375.1 of Tachypleus tridentatus. NCBI lineage: Eukaryota > Metazoa > Arthropoda > Merostomata > Xiphosura > Limulidae > Tachypleus > Tachypleus tridentatus. Next base: position 112,688,447 of record NC_134828.1, read on the forward strand.
CAGTGATGTTTCGAAGAGAATTGTGAGTGCCATTGGACCTACTTTCCCCACAACAGTCATTCAGAAGAATCTTAAATAAAATAGTACAGACATTAAGAAACATCATAGATAGTATGCACGAGATTATTTAAGGAAGACTTAAGTCAACTGGTGATAAAATGAAAAGTCTCTATGATGTTAATGCTAATAAGATTGAATTCTATCAAGATGCAATATGACTGTACAATTACCATTGCAATAAATTAAAAAATACAAGGTTAAACAGGTATTGAGAGGACCATATACTGTGCTGAGAGAATTAAACACGTGGTTTAGTGATTCCAAAAGATCGGGTAATCCAAGCCAAATGTTATTTATCACGACCATTTCAGAAAGTACATTGGTGAAGACTCAGCTAACTTGGACAATTTAGAGAAGAACTCATCAGCAGAAGTTCAAGGTGCTAAAGATCTTTTCTTTCCTGTAAAGTCTAGGTCCTATGGGTCACCAAAGTTTAAGCCACCAGTAGACTTATCCAAAGATCTACCCAAGAAGAACCTTCACTTTCAACAAGATGGCCAGTGAAAATAATGGACTAGATGTCATTCCACGTGTATACCATGGAACTCGAAAGAGAAATCCACTAAAAAAGTTTGTTGAATGAATAATTTAGAGCAGTGTTTTATTTTTATATTAGAACTGTTTAAGAAATTTCACAACCCAGGAAGGGAACAGCGTTGCAAGCCAACGTTTTCCAAGCTTTTCCAACTAGGAACCATTTTATTTTTGTAATTTTTCATGAGGTCCAACTTCCTAAAATACCTAATTAGATAACCTGCTAAGACGTGGCTAATTTTTAACATCAATCTGGAATACTTCTCTATCAATGCATCATCAGTTATAAATCATACTAGTGTTGTATGATATTACTGTTTAAAACGAAATAAAAGAAATTATTCTTCAATTTTATTTAATCATTAATTAACTGTATATTTATTAATGCTTTATAAAGAAACAACTTACCTAATGAGAAGAATGATTCTTTTTTTATCACACAACAACCTCATATTAGTTAGGATATGACCTCATATTACAACCTCATATTAGAGGAAAAGAAGTCAGTTTGATCCTCAAATCTGACTCAACATCTAATCTGTTTCTGTACTTGTTTTTGGAAAAAAACAATAAGTTGTGACAAAGAGCATAAGAAGTCACAGTGCTTTTTGCCGATAACTTTGGACACAGAACAGTTCAATAAGAGATCAACATCTGATTTTTGAGTTGTAATCCTTCCTCATTTTCCGTGTCAACTGTTAAAGGGTTCCTGGTCCAAATTCTACTGCTATCAATTGGAGGAAAGTATTCCTTCAAGCATGAGTTTAGCCCCAGTAAATGGTCTACGATTGATAAAAAATCTCATGTGGAATAAACCCTTCTTCATCTTGATTGTGTAATTCTATTAAATGCCTTCTTTGATTTTACCTTCAGACAGGGAAGATAGGCTTGAAGCCAGTAGGGGAACGTGTCTAGCTAACATGTGGTTTAAAATTAGGGCATTTCAAAAGACTCTCAAGGTTATCAACACAGTAAAATTTAATCTTAAGCTCTATAAATTACCCCAAATGAGAACACTTTAATTCCTGAGGGACTGAGGGTATAAGGGCAACCGTCAACTTGTGAACTCTATAGTTTCGTAGCCTTAAGTACAAACTTTCATTTTCCCTTCCTTTTTTATTAGCTTATTTGAAATACTGAGAAATCCTTATTAAAAGAAATGGAAATTTATATTATAATGTATTTGAAAATATTAATTTTATTAGAATATATTCATATAAACTGAATTAATTACATTTTTCTTTAATATACAACAAAGGCTTTGATAAAGTTTTGAAATGACAGTCGGTAGTAAAAAGGTTAAAATTAATTTAGTGTTTCTGTTTTTTTAGTTTTCTGTGGAGCGACATTGTTCCACGACTGGCACGTGTCGTGGACCACGCTTTGGAAAACGGTGTTGTGAGCATTATTTTAATGTTGTAATTTGCTAGAGTCGTAAGAGATGAAGTAAATTATACGGTTTATAAATACGAGATAGTTGTGAAAATGTGCACGATTATTTCAAGATAGAGAGTAAGTACGTTTGTTTGTTTGTTTTGTTTTTAGAATTTCGTGCAAAGCTAATTAAATTATCTGGTGAAAATAATTCAACGTCGAAGCCACGTAATGACGACAACCTACATATAGTGATATATTACGAAAATCTGTACGGTGCTGAACCAATAAAAACACCTTTACATCAGTATTTGTTACAGTCCTTTAGCCACCAATATTATTGCATCGTTCAATCTTAGAATGAAAAATACCAATAAGGATTTCATTCTCAAGGATAATTATCCACCTAATGCCAAGACTTCAGTTCTAGTGGTCTTAGAACACTAAGATACCTTCTTCCTAAAGTCCATAAAGCACGGATTTATATCCATACTAAATTCATTTTGGTCTGTCTTTTATGATGTCCTGAAACTAATTGTCTCATTTCTTTCTAATTACATAAATACACTTGTGCTTCAGGTTTTCAACAACTTTCAACTTTCTGGTAATTTCTGAACTTCTATTAATCCTGAAGACGTTCTCCTTTAATAACGAATTTTGCTAACAAATTACCTAGGTGTTACTTGGGTTACACCCTAGTACCCTTCTAATGTACCCTTCTCGTGGTTATTTATTTGATATATATATAGAGAGAGATAAAATATCTGATTTTTCTATATCTATCAAGAATCACTTCCAGTTTTTTTACTGGATGAAATTTTTGGTGTGACTAATGCACCCTTATGTGGCTTAGAAAACTTTTTACAGTTAGTATCTTTCTTACCTTTACATGGACTGTTTCCTCTACCAGTTTGCCTTTTTTATACACTGAGACTTCAGCCGAAGACCGTCATTTATCTACATCACACCATTACAAGCTCATCCATTCTTATCTCAAACACGACAACTTTTCAAAATCTTCGCCATAAATTTCAATCTCTTCCATATTCTCAAGTCCTAAAACTAAATAAACTTTGAAATGAATAAAGCGATTAAGAGTTGGAATATGAAGAAACTGAAGGATTCGTCATCAACTGTTCCTGACGTAGGCCTAACGCCCCATTTCCTAACTTGACAACACATCTTAAAACCTGAACCTAGATTTAAAACTCAAAAATACTGTGGATCTTTACTTACAAGTCCAACATCGTAACTGACGATCCAATTACTTTCAAAATGCTTAAAGAACATTCATCTGTCAGTTATAGATATTATAAACACACTGAAGACACTTTGGTTCATAGTATCATTCAGAAACCATTTCCTAGTACGAACACAGGTACATTTTACTGCTACAGAAAGAAAAGCGTTACCTGTCGATATATTAACACCACAACATTCATACATAATCCCAATGGAAAATTTCAAATAGAGCAGTCATTTGAACGTCTTTCCGATATAAAAAATAATTGCACTGGAATTCCACAGTAAATACATCTTTACACTACATTTTAATTTATTTATACTCTGCACATAACTTTACCGCCTCTATTGTAAAGTAAAGAAAACGCTTGGAAAAAAAATGTTATTTTTAAATTAGGCTTCTTGTAACAAACTGGAATTATCTTTACTTTACTTTATCGTTTTCCCGCCTTTTCACTTTGCTTTATACTTGTTCGAAGATTTTCCACAAAAAGATTTGATTTCCTCAACAATTTTGTTCGATGTTTTGTTTGTTTTTATTTGTTTTAATATTCGCACAAAGCTACCGAGGGCTATCTTTGCTAGCCATCCCTAATTTAGCAGTGTAAGACTAGAGGAAGGCAGCTAGTCATCACCACCCACCGCCAACTCTTGAGCTACTCTTTTACCAACGAATAGTGGGATTGACCGTAACATTATAACGCCCCCACGGCTGAAAGGGCGATCATGTTTGGCGCGACTGGGATACGAACCCGCGACCCACAGATTACGAGTCGCGCCTTTGTTCGATGAATGCATTCTTTTTCTGATCAATAGCTTGACCACTTACGTTCGTTTTATGTTAATTTTTACTTTATTAGTTTCCTTCATATTTTTATTGACTTTCATTTTATGAGACTTTTCTCAGGTTATACATTAAATTATCATATCTTTTATCTTGTTCTATATCTCTAAATTGTGTTCGTTTTTATTAAGCACAACGCCCTACCATAAGCTGTCTGTGCTGTGTCTACCACTGGTATCGAAACTCACTCTTTAGCCAAATGAAACCCCAGGCTTACTGCTGAGCCACTCGGTAAACTTGTTTATTCACTCCTTGTTTCTAGGTGGACTCAGCAGATAGCCGATGTGTTATTGCTATAAAAAAAACACATATACATTCATTATTCGTACTTTTTTATTATTTGTATATCTAATACTTTTATTTCTGTATGTATAACTTACTTCTTTTTACTTAATTTACTTAGTGTGATTTACTGACTTTTTATGATTTTTTATATTTATTGCAACTTTTCACACTTTGTTTTTTTCTCATCTTAAGGTGTTCTCGACTCTTCATTCGATCAGGTGTTCTGCAGTCGTTTTTTTTATGTACCAAAACATTTTCTCCTCACCGGAAACCAATGAAAATTTTTTTCCCCACTGATTTTGTATTCAACAATAAATGTATTTAATTGGTATATTGTTCTATCTTATTTGTTCTCTTTTATATTTTGTCAACAGAAAGAGGCAAGGGTGCCCAATCTTGCTTGAAAATTGAATAGAGAAACATACCTTTTTAGTCATAAATTAAAAATTTATTTT